>NC_056586.1:2401582-2431306 GCF_018340385.1 Cyprinus carpio
ATATTACAGTCTCTGACACGTGCTTGCAAGTTCAACCCTCTTTAATGTTATTTTTAGTGATCTCCGACTGGCGACAGTCGAACATCATTAGCACCTTGGCGTGAATATAATCTTACTGAGCATTACGTTTAGCATTAGCCAGCACTTAAATTTTGCTTAAGATGTCAGGCGTTCTGGCTCCCCCGGTAAACATTGGACTATGGTGGCTGGTGTCTCTATTTCACATTCCGTACAAATAGAATCGCCAATCACTAGAGCACTTTCATCCGGTTTCTCAGTGGGTGTCATCACTGAGTGGGGAAAACCTGGTTTAATGTTTTTGATCGGAAAACCGAGAGAGTAGTGTTTAGACCCACGACTATGTCCCGCCTCACCAGTCACCCAGTTGCCCTGCTGCAAAGGCCCTGTTACCCTTGGAACCGACCAATGTACATGACTCCCTAAGCTAGACGCATCCAAGCTGCAGTGTACCTAGAGCCCTCACAGTCTTACTGTCCTCAATTAAAGTTTTGGATGCGTGTCTATAATCTCTGAAATCTGTCTTTTTCTGAGCTTTTGCGTATTTCCCTGCATTTATCACATGTGAATCAATCTCGTCACCCGACAGAGAGAGATAAACTAACATGTGGCTAAGCAGTGCAAATAACATACGCAGGGGAAAAGCCATGACTCACCCGTGATTGATGAAAGATTCTTACCACAGTTGTTTGATGACCTTGTGAAAAACCGGAGAGAGAGAGTAACGAGAGAGAGGAGAGAAGGAAAGAAAACAGCGATAGGCACAAATGGAAACGCTAATGACAAGCTAACGAGTGCTAACGCGATGCAGGTGCACTGCACTCGCGGATTTAAAAATAAAGCGTGAACGATCAAATTACTCAGATTAGATTGATAGATAATATCAGAAATATGGTGGCTAAAATTAAGTTATATTTTATCACTTTAAACAACAGAGAGTGATAGTAATATTAAGAGATCTACATGAAAAAACAAAGTCTACACGGAGCTATCACGCAAAACAGCAGTACCAAGGCCAGCAGGAAGCAGGAATACACTGTCCACAGCAACACCGCCACCGTTTTAGGAGGAATCATGCATTGACATTAGGCCATAATACCCAAGCCAGAATGTCCATATTCCACTTTACTAACGGCCTGCTGAACTACTTCCTGCTCCAACACAGTTCTCTCAGCTCGCAGCTTGAGCTCGGTGCTTTCTGCTAACGAGACGCTCATTCTGAGAGAGAAGCCAAACAATCTCTGAATTAATCTTTGAAATGATTTTTGCAAATAACACTGTACACTCACATGCTGCTTATAACATGAATATCACATTACACAAAATGCTAAAAGCAAAAGCGTCCATGCGCAACTGCTCTGTATTCACTCTGCTTGTAATCTTAAAGGTGTGTTTTGTTTGGAGTTAAACTAACTTTCAAGCATATTAATCATAAACTCACATGCTTTCAGAGTAACATTTTATTCCAGTTAGAATATTTAAAATATTACGCATTCTGAACAACATGGGCCGGCCCTACGCTAATAAGCGCTTGCAAAGGGCCCCATGTCATGGGTTCGACAGTAATGAGACTCGGTATAATATCTGTGTGTTAGTCATGTGTGTTAATATTTGAAAACGAAGAGGTGGCACTATCAATCTGGTGCAGAGAAGTGAAAAAAGAGAAAATAAAGTGATGGCTTTTGAAAATATATTGCTGAAATGGCAGTTGACTGGTTCGTGTCTTATCCGTTTTTAATAATCCGGAGCTTCTTTTCCTATCGACCCAGTTCATTTTTACAGTATTGTGAAATTTGGTGCGTAAAAGTTGATCTGAACAAAAGCACAAGCCGACTGAAAATAAAAAAAATGCATGTTCATTCTCTGACAGCAGGTGGCCGCTTTAGGAACAGCAGAAATCTCTTCATAACTTTTTTTAAAGCAGTTATTACTGGTCATTTCTATGGACCGTCTTGTATGTTGACATTTTCTAAAATGGCTACAAAACTAAACTGAAATCAAAATTCATAACTAAAAGACATAAAACAAACAAAAAGCGGGAACTTCACCTTTACCAACTTCATCTGTGAAAGGCCCAAAAGAGTCAGTGAGCACTAGTTTTTACTACACAGGGTTTCTGCAGGTAAATTAAAGGCCTTTTCAAGACTTTTGTAATACAACACAATATGAGAAATATGCTACTTAAATATGGAAATGTCTAGGAAGCTTAACTGAGGTGCGTGTTAACTTTCTTCTAGGTTTGAAAAATCAACTTCCTGCAGATCTCCATTATTTCTTAATTCACACACACACACACACACACACACACACACACACACACACACACACACACACACACCACCACACACACACACACAGCACACAAGCGGTACTCCTCACACACTAGAATATGGAAATATATTTTACTGTACTACTGGTCACACTGGGGGTGGGGTAGGTTCTTCCTCTTTCTGACACTTTCTTGTTTCCCAGTGACTTCCGTCTAAAGATTGTTTAAATCACGATACATTGACTTGAAAAGCAAAATTACATAACATATGAGATCTTGTTTTTTGAAAAGTGATCAAACTCAAAAATTCTAATTCAAAATTCAGTTTATTTTTTAATCCCTGTTGACAGATATTTGCTTTTGTTTTAAACTTAAACTCACTTAATTAACATTTTTCAAGACTTTATTTTGAATATCAAGTGAATGTATCTTGATTTAAGGATGTTTAGATATTTTAACAGGAAAACACACAAAAGGAAGATTCATTTTTTTTGCAGTGCATGCAACATTTAATGCAGTGACTTCATGAATTAAATACTTTCTGCTCTGATTTAAGGCCTTCATTTGTGGAAGGGCAAATTAAGACTTTTAAAGAAACCTTGAGTAATTCTTTTTTCTTTCCTGAAAACTGGTTGAACAGATTCACCACTTGACTGCACTTGTGGACTGTCTTCAAACAGCGGTGTGAATCCCAGTCAGAAAAGCAGTACTTTTAATGTTTTGAAAGAAGTTTCTTCTGCTCATCAAGCCTGCATTTATTTGATCAAAAAAATACAGAAAAAAAAATGTAATATTGTGATATATTATTACAATTTAAAATAATTGTTTTTTAAATTTATTATACTTTTTAAATTATCATTTATTGCTGTGATGCAAAGTTGAATTTTTAGGATCATTATCACATGATCCTTTAGAAATCATTCTAATATGATGATTCATTATCAAAGTTGGAAACAGTTTGCTGCTTTTGCTTTTTTTCAGAACATGTGATACTTTTTAGATACTTTGATAAAAGAAGACCCGACAAAGAAAGAAAGAAATTAATGCCTTGAGCGACTTATTTCTGTATGCACGGGGGTCCTGAGAGTAGCGCCAATTTTGATTCTCTGTATGTATGTACTGTACATGTGGAAGAATTGACAATAAAGCAGACTTGACTTGACTTGACTTGAATTTTGATTCTCTGTATGTATGTACTGTACATGTGGAAGAATTGACAATAAAGCAGACTTGACTTGACTTGTGGTATATTTAAAAGCGTGCAATTTTTGAGGAGGAAATCGGCTTGTTTTTCGGAGATTCTAGCCGCAGTAGAGAGCGTGTCATTTTTCTGTGTGTATTTCCATACTGGATAAGCCAGCTTTTGTTTTCTTTTGTTATTGACCCCGCCCTCCAAGGCGTGGCTACTTATTATACAGCGCTCTGGCCGGCTCTAGCTGATATCAAAATTCCAATGAAGATGGGCAGCTGCAAAGATTATCATAGATGAGCTGAACTGTGGCCGTTACACGAAAATGTTTTGAAGTACTTCTTGACAAGCCGGATGCTTATGAACAAAAGCGCACACTGCTCTGAAGGCGATCTGGCGGCGATGAAAGCGGCGCCAATAAGACTGAACCAATATCCCTAATCTACAACTGAGGTGAAGATGAAGACGAGGAAGAATGTATCGGACTGGCGTAAGACGAGGACTGTAAGATATCAGAGGCTATATCTTAACATTTGATGGGGATAAAGACAGAGAAATGGGGAAGATCGTAGCTTTGACTGTAAATGTTACATGAGGGAAAAGAGAACTCTCTGCATGGGGAGACAGTCCTGTAGCCAGAAGCTTTCTCAGACGTATGTACAACATACGGCTGGATTCTTTATCTGCGGAAAAAGAGTGGCAGGACATGCACCAAGTGGTGGACATTTATAGAGGCAAACAGACGCACAGTGCAAACTTCGGAGATGGTTACATCCACAAAGAAGACCCGACAAAGAGAAAGTGTGCCCGAACGACTTATTTCATTGGAGGCAACAAGATCTGCAAGAATACTTTTCTGTTTCTTATGGGGGTGAGTTCCATAAACATCAAAGTTTAATGCGTTTATGTTCATTTCTAAGAACCGTTACCGCGTTATCTCATGTTTAGTCCATGTTTAGACCTTCCCATACCTACCTGTTGTTATTAGCTAGCTCAGGACTGTTGTTTTAACCCCCATTACTATAATGGCCTTTTAGATGGTAATGTTAGCACATCTACTGTTAAGTTGAATAATGCTTCAATTGATTAGATTGACTGGGTGTAGATGACTTAGCCCGTAAAGCCTGCCTGTTAGCATTCTTGAATTGGGTGCGATGCTAATAATTTTAGCCAGTGGTGGAAGTGCTACTTAATGTTCTTAGCGCACGGATTTTACTAGCATTATTTACAATGCACATTATCCTTTATTATTAATAGTATGTGGTGCGATTTTTTCCGTTCGTCTGTGTCGTTTGCTATGCAACCATGCAGCTTTACAGGGGGCTGACAGGGGGAATGGCTTATCTAAATGAGATGTAAATGAGCCCTATTGTCACTCCAACCCTTACAAAGAAACACAGTACAAGGACAAATAGAGAGAGACATTATAAGCAATATGTTAATATGAGATGTAAAAAAGTGATAGAGTTAAATAATAAATAAAGTGCCATGAATTCCAAGATTTAAGAGTCATTTAGGAGGCTATTGGTGGGGGAAAAAACTGTGGCGGTGGCGTGATCTTTTGGGGCCAAGGCCTATACCCCGCTTTCCAGAGGGAGAAGATTAAACAGACTATTGGCAGGATAGAGAGGGGTCAGCCGCCAATCTTCACAGCTCTGTTAATGGACCTGGAGCTGCTTACAGGTCCATAATGGGGGCAGTGGGCAGCCGATGATCCGGCTCTGCTGCCGGGGCGACTCTTTGTAGCCTGGCCTTTGCAGCGTGCTGGCCTTGAGAGCAAACATGACCCAATGAGGGAGGATGTTAGCACACTCTCAATGCCCAGCTGTAGGGAATTGTACCATGATGGGGGGACTGAGCGTATTGAAAGTCCCTTTCAGAAGGCAGGAGGGAAGAACAAGCTGCTGGCCTTTCTTCACTAGTTGGGAGATGTTATTGACCCATTTGGAGTGTATTGAAGTGATGGTTGTGCCCAGGAACTTGAAATGCTCTACCACAGACACAGATGGGTTATTGATGACCAGAGGAAGATGAGGTCGGGGGGCTTTTGCAGAAATCCACTATCATCTCATTTTTTTTTGATGTTAAGCTCCAAGTTACTGACTGCACACCAGGACGCAGGAGACTGACCTTTGTGGTAGGCTGACTCGTCGTTGTTGGAGATGAGGCCTATTATGTAAGTGGTGTCGTCCGCATATTTGATGGTTTTGACAGAAGGGCCTCCAGAGGTGCAGTAGTTGGTGTACAGTGAGAATAACAAGGGGGGACAGCACACAACCTTGGGGAGCACCAGTGTTGGCTAATGCTTGAGGGGGCTGTGAAAGATGTGGGCCCAGCCTGACATACTGAGTCCCTGTTGGTGAAAGTCTGTAATCCATGAGGCAGAGGAGGGGTGAATATTCAGATGGTTCAGTTTGCTGTGGAGGAGGTCAGGAATGGTGGTATTAAAGGCAGAGGCTGCCAATCCACAAACAGGAGTCTTGCGTATGTGTTCCGATTGTCCAGGTGTTGTAGAATGAAGTGAAGTGCAATGTTGGTTTTGCAGCATCAACTGGCCGGTTGGATCTATATGCAAATTGAAGAGGGTCCATGAGGTGTTTGGTGGATGCTTTGAGATAGAAAGAACCAAAGCGTTCAAATGCTTTCATGACTACAGAGGTGAAACAACGGTCTGTAGTCATTTAACCCGAAATGATCCTAGGGCTTTTTAAATACGGGAATGATGGCAACAGATTTGAAACGGGGGGCAGATTTTCGGCATAGTTCTAATGACTGATTACAAATGTCCGTAAATACTGTGAATTAAATCACTGGCACAGTGCCTAAAGGAAGCAAGGTGACACCATGTGCGGAGCACACGCTACCGTGTTCTGATGACAACTTTAAAAAGCCTCAGAACTCAAGCTCGTGATGGCCAGTTGATTGCAGTTGAGGTGGTGGCGGGTGGTGACAGTGGAGAGGGGTGCGAAGGAGGGGGGATAGAGTGGGGGGGACCCACGGCGGAACTTAGAACCTGAGTGCAAAAGCTTACGGTGAACTTATCTGGTAGATTGGGGTGGTTGGAGGCTGGTGGGGTGGGGGGGCTGGGGGGCTTTTTTGTAGCCTGTGGCGGGTGTGGGCCGTTCCAGACAGCTCTGATGTTTCTTATCTCCGACCTGTTTGTTTCAATCCTGGCCAGCAGGTCGGAATAAAATTTATCAACTTATCTCAGAAAGAACCCTAATCTACCCGCGAAACTAAAAAAAGCAGGAGATCAGGTGATTGTTTTGGGGGGCATGCCCTGCTCCTGAACATCTGTTAACCAAGTAATCCATGTGTTGTCAAAAGACCCGGTACGCCCCGATGCCAAATTACGTGCTAAAAAAACTAAAAATGTTCTGCGATTTGCAGTTTTTTTTTTTTTAAGTACCCGGTGGTACCAGTATCGCGCTCTCTTCGCCAAAAGCTTGCGAGATGAGGTGACATCAAAAGGAGTAAACACACCAAACTAACAAAACACTTTAAAGACAGACACCCAGATCAAATTACTTAGAGTTCAAGCAGGTAAGTTTCACAGTGTTTGCCATGCATTTGGGAAATATCAAAACTGACTGAAACAGATTTTCCAAAAAGCGTTGACTTAGCTGAATAAAGACTGAGCACTGCACATGTCAAGGAGCTAAAAAGCAGTCGCGGATGTTTTATATCCACTGTATTTTCTGAGAGAAATCGGATATCTTCAGAAAATTATGGATGTAATTTTTCATTTAAATCTTTCCTGTAATGCCCTGAGCAGTGTTTGTGAGGTGCAAGGCTCAAAGTAACTTATTTGATTACAGCCGTTACCGTGGAAACCTCTCGCCATACGCTCTACAAAGCGCCTCCTGCTGGCAGAGAATGGATTTACATATGCCGGCTGTAGGAAACACAGCTTCTGTTTCGATTACCTATGAAATATTTTAATTTTTAATGTCGGATTAGAAATGAATGCTGTTATTAAAGTAGTTAATCATTAGCATAAAGCCATAGCAACATATAATGACGTGTTAGAAAATTAAGTATCTTTATTAACTATTTAATGCTCCTATAACTTTTATTAGAATTAAAAATCTGGATGACATGATGATATTTACTATTTTTACACCAAAGAGGCTTTTTTAATGAATTGTGAATCTAAAATATATGTGTTAAGAAGAGATGTACAAATGGTTAACATTGTTTGTGGTCATATCGGTCAAGAAAAAGCAGTTCTGGGCTTTTTTATTAATTATTATTATTATTATTAATATTATTATTATTTTTAGCTTTAAAGAATTCAAAAATACCTTTTAAATGAAATATGTACACAGTTTAGGATTAAATTAAAAGTATAGTCAAAATTTTAATTAGCATGTTTTTGTGTTTTTGCTTTGGTACCAAAATTGGTACCCGAGAACCATAGATTTCACTGGTATTGAGCATCCAGGAATACTGACATTTTTGTTTCATTGACAACACTACTACACACATAGTGTACTTCACATAATATAGATACGGACAAGAGACTTCACTCATTTTAGAATCAACACATTGTAATGGTTTCCAACAGTATGAGCAGGGCTTGAAATTAGGGCTGCCAATGACATTTTGGCAGTTAATATTTGTTTTAAAAGCATTAAAAATAATTAATGCAGCATCTACTTTTTGATGTAGCTTTATGAAATGCATCTCTGACATGTGGTGGTGGTAATAATACTACAATGACTTACATTCACGCCTTCTTTCTTCATGTAAAGCATTTGGGCGGTGTTATGCAAAATCTTCCCCACACAGTGGCCGTAGACATGTGTGGGGGTGGAGGGGGTGACGGGGGAGGTGTTAGAGAATGAGGGATGTTTTAGAAGAGGCGTGGATGAGTCTTAGCTTTTATAAAGAATATCTCTCTGGGTTTGAGACTTTTGAGTCTTTACAGCTTTAGGGATCTTATCTGTGCATGAACAAGCTTGTACCACTCCAAAGAGAAAGGAAAACTTGAAATCGCATCATTTGACCCCTTTAAAAAGCATCAGGTTGTGTTAACTGAAACCCCTGTATTTATAATTCCTAGCTGTAGGACTCTGAATTTAAATAGCTCCTATGTGTAGAGTGTAGCTAAGAAATCAATTCAACTGAGCTTTTATAACACACATGAAGAGGGGCCTTCTTCTGTAACATTAATTTCCTGTAGAGAGTGTGGAACAGTCTGGCATTATCAGGCTACAGTGAGTACAGTTCAGTCTTATCCACCTGTTCTTTGTCCAGGCTCCAGTCTGCCACGTCCTGATTGTCTTCAGAAAGCTCAGACGAGTAAAAAATGAGTGGATTGTGACTCTTCTCCTGGAGGGCCACTTCCTCCTGCAGCTCCTCGACCTGAGACTGCAGCTCTTGAGCCTGAGAACGAACCCTATCCACTTCCGCCAGGCCTCTGCCAGCTGCTGCAACAGTGCAGCAACAAGTGTTACAGAAATTACCAGCAATTTTCTGCATGACCAGCATGTTTAAACCAGCCAAACTGGTCCAGATTAAAAAAGTCATCTTCAAATCCGCTTCAGCAAGGGAAGTTGTCTGTGAAGGAATTATGAATATATTGTTTTTGTTATATATGTACTTGCACTATATTACTGCATAATAGTTTACCCGTGTACTTATTTATTTTAGGCTATAGTATACATTTTTGCAACCAATTATTGGTGTGATTATTTAGTTGTTAAATAAGGAACAAGGAAGGTTTTTTTGTGCTATTTACAGGGAGAATATTCTTATTTTTTTGTTGTTTTCCAGTACATCTCTTGTCTTTGGGAGCACCCTTTGATTGGACATCTGTAGAGTTATCCAGTTAAAGTAATTGACCTTTTATGATCATGCGTAACAGTTATTGATACTGAGATTTCTATATGTTTGTGTTTTTTCGAGTGTGACAAGTCAGATCTGCAGGAGATGAAGACTCTTATTCTTCTGGAGAACTTTGGAGTTTTCTCTGAAAGGTACTGCACATTTCCTCCAGCCCACCATTACATTTTTCACCCCTTCTGACCAATTTGAAATTAACCAAGATACCTTATGTATATTACAGTTCCAGAAACCCTACAAGGAGGCCCTTCTAAGTGGATAACAGAGCTACGCTTGTGAGGTATGTCTCAAATCTATCGATCAATTGGTCTGTCTGTCTGTCTGTCTGTCTCTCTGTCTATCTGTCTGTCAATCTTCATTAAGTCAAGCAAATTCAAGGAATACTGAAGAATATGAACAAAGAGAAACCAAGAACACCAAGAGCTCGCTAACATGCTTGCAAAATGCAAAAGCTTTCCTGAAAGCCAGCACTCGAGAATGGGTATAAGCGAGGAGGTCGAGACCACACACTGTAAAACCCTGACAAGTCACAGTATGCTCAAACCGTTTTGAGTAAACAGATTGCCTTTACTTAAACCATGTTTTAAGCCAGTTTTAAAAACTTTTGCAGTATGCGTAATCGTCTAGACAGTAAGTGCTGATTGAGCTTTAGTGATGAACAGCTGCTGTTAACAAACAGAATCACCAGCTCCACTTATTAATAAACCAGACCTGACTTTTATTTCTGTCAGACGTCTACAGAAGATCTTATTGAGTAATTAACTAAGGTTTAGATGTTGATTTATTGTTTCATTTGAAGTAACCATGTTAAGAGATCAGTGTTTTGCTTTAGTTGTGCTCTTGACCCTTGATTTCTGTCTTGGATTATTTTTTTTTGGACGTTTGTAACCATGTGTTTTTTTGAAACATGTTTGTTATAACTCAAAAATCCCAGAAAATATGATCAGGTATTAGTTTGTTGTACAGCATAGCCAGGTGATGATAATCATGAATTATGGAGCTGAGTTCAAAAATCTTACTAAATAGAGTGTTCTATATAGTTAGTTCAAAGTTGATTACACAATAGAAAGCCATTCAAAAGTAGAAGTGGCTCTTTTAATCCAGTTAATATGAAGGACTTTCCAAAACAGTTTGGTCTTCTGTGGTAGTCAATTAGTCACACACAGACATCAATAATCAGCATATGAACCTCAGCAATGGTTATGAGGAGAAAAAAAAAAAAAACATGCTGCAATGCATGCTGGGTACTATTCGCCAGTACAAAAACTCATCCATGGCTCCCAGCATGCTCTGCTGCATTGTTTTTGTAGTCTCGTGGTGAGGTTCGCTATACTGATATGTGTCATCTGTCAGTAACTAAAATATTCTATGGCTAAACTTGTTTGAAAAAGTTCTTTACTATTAACTGATTATCTACAACTCCACTGGCTGCTTGGGAATCACTTTTTACCGAAATCAATCCAACTAGATACACAACACCTATTTCATCAGAAATTAGACTCCAAAACAGTTCAATAATCAATAGTATCATCACCAATATACAGTATTGTGTCCTTCTTAAACATACAGTGCGGACTTGGATGAAAAAAAGCTTAACCTGCATGCACTGTAAGTTGCTTTGGATAAAAGCAGCCTACAAAGAGTGTGGTGTGTGTGTATGAAACACCCTGGATGAGTGGTGCACCACTCTGGGCTTTTGAGGTTACAACAAATGGTTCACAACAGCCAGAGAAAAAACTAAGACAGAAGTCAAGGGTCAGAGAGCCCAACTAAAGCAAACACTGATCTCTTAACATGGTTTACTTCAAATGAAAACATAAATAAACATCCTAAATCTTGCGTTAATTCTCGTAGATCTTCTGCAGATGTCTGTGACAGAAATAGAATCATATCTGGTTATTAATAAAGTGGAGCTGGTGTATGATGCTGTTTGGTAGGGGTTCTTTTAATCAGATCTTGAGTAAATTTGATGTATTTTATTTCCAGTTGATTTTATCTAAGGCTGTGTCTAGAAGTCCAGGGTGTGGGTCTTGTGTTTTCTCTTTACAGGCCAGTAATTCTGTTTGTTAACAGCAGCTGTTCACACTCTTGTCTTGGGATCACCAATTAATGACTTGACATCTGTAAGAATGTTATCTTCTTTTCCCAGAGTGTGACATTCAAAATCACACGGAGATGGTGGACATATTATTCTGGAGAACTTTGGAGTTTTCTGAAAGGTATGCACATTCCTCCAGAACACCATTAATTTTCACCCTTTGACCATTTGAAATTAACCAAGATACATATGTATATTACAGTCAGAAAGGAAAAACCTAAACATCCGGATAAGAGGCCCTTTCTAAGTGGATAACAGGCTACCTTGTGAGCGGTAGTCCTCAATCTATCGATCAATTGGTCCTGTCTTTTTCTGTCTGTCTGTCCTCTATTCTCATCTGTAGGTCAATCTTCATTAAGTCAAGCAAATTCAAGGAATACTGAAGAATATGAACAAAGAGAAACCAAGAACACCAAGAGCTCGCTAACATGCTTGCAAAATGCAAAAGCTTTCCTGAAAGCCAGCACTCTCGAGATGGGTATAAACGGAGGTCGGAGCCAGCTCCAAATGGGTGGGACTTCAGCTCCAAGTGGGCTGTACAAACCGCCAGAGTCTTTTGATTGGTTTATTTAATGTCATGGCGTTAATGCACGCTGCGAATCGCCAAAAAAAATACAAATAAATAAAAATAAAAGAAGACAACAACTTCGCTAGGCTTTTCAGCGCCAAGAAAGATGAGTTTGAAGGGGTAAGTTTGTTTTTTAGACTTGTACAACGTATTACAAGTTGTGAAAAAGTACAGTATCTTGGAGGTTGATGTTTTAGTCTTGATGTAG
Source organism: Cyprinus carpio (assembly GCF_018340385.1). Taxonomy (NCBI): domain Eukaryota; kingdom Metazoa; phylum Chordata; class Actinopteri; order Cypriniformes; family Cyprinidae; genus Cyprinus; species Cyprinus carpio. The sequence goes on from NC_056586.1 coordinate 2,413,780, forward strand.
TTAAATCATGATTACGAGCTCATTTCATTCAAGTGTTTGAAAATGGGAGGGCATTCAATGTGCAATTTTTACCCCTAGGAAACTCATAGTTTTAGGGATTATTCCTCGGAGAAGCACGCGAAGGCAGCATTAGCAGCAAACAAGACAAATTACTATCTTTACTGTGTCATGACGCGTTTTTTGCTAAATATTTCTGCAAAACCAGTTCTGTTCTAGGATCAACGATCTCAGATTATCGGACACTGAAGACCATAAGCAGGTATTGTGATTAATGTTACGTAAAATATGTATGTATTCTTAACTTGCACTGATATTCAAATGAAAATTCAAACTTTTAATATAATTGGTACAGTGTTCCATAAGAATGAGTCTAGTTAAAACTCCTAACTGATTATGCTTGACTGTAACAAAGCTGATCATTGTTTTAAAACCTGCTCTCATATTTTTAAAATGTTATCTATTTTTACGTGTAACGTTAATCCAAATAATGTAATGCCATTGAAACATTTGGTTTAATTACCAAATTCTTTTTACAATTTAATACTCATAAACAAGGGATTCTTATGAGGGTAACTGCAGTGCTCCACTACATGCACTCCCATGCTCAACAGTATAAGGTGCTGTAGAATTAATTTTGTCATTGCGTAGGAAAAACAAAAAAACAAACAAAACATTCTGAAAGTTCAAGTCTGGGTGTGGCCAGAAGTTACATTTGCAGTGACCTGGTGACCAATCAGTCTCTGCAAAACACAAAGGATCACCTTTTCTGAAGCTTTTTTTTTCTATGAATCAAGATGTGTACCGATTATTGTGTCATGAAGATTTTTGACTAAAGTGTGTGGGTGGGGTGGTTGTGTGGATTAATATTATGTTATACTTTAAAGCGTGACCCATTTGCAAACATGCCGCTTGTCCCTAAAATTGCTCCAGGAGTATGGTCAGAGACTGTCCTAAATTGACAGTTAAGGTGATATTTTTTCTGTAGATGTCTCACATAACTGTGACCACAACTGCTTTTTTAATTTAAAAAAGTTCAGACTTGCTGGGAAAACCCCTACATGACTAATAAAAGACAATTCAAGACAAAGGCTTTCAAATAACTCTGGCGTATTTGTCTTTACGGCAGGTAACATGTTACAAGTTAAATAATCAACATGGAAGTGTAATCAATTGCAATTTCTTGCCTATTTGATTTTTGTGTTCCTTTGAATATTATAGAATGAACTGTATGTTGTTCTGGGAGAGAAGTTTGAAGTATTTTTTTTTTTTAATAAAGATTTTTGCAGCTGTATACATTTTAAATTTAATTTAATACTAATTTACTCATTTTTATTTACACAGATGAACATGAAGAACATGAAGAAGATGGAGGTGTGCCATCCTGCTTGATATTCTTCTCGTTAGAATAAGTGATTGTGATAAACAACCACGAGTGTGAAAGTGCATTTTACTTTAGTTTACTGTTAAACTTGTCAACAGTGAATTATTTTAGGATGTCATTGGACTAAATGTTTAGTGACTAATGACACTTCATTCCAGTAAAAATATAATCCATAGCCTTGGAGTAAAAGCAGCAGCAAAGTGTTCCGATGCTGATAAAAAAATCAGCAGATTAAAACCTCAGGTTCCTTAAATATCTGTTCAACAGGACAGTTTGGGGTTGGACAGATTTTGTAATGGTTTTGAAGTCTGATGCTCATCAAGCCTTCATTTATTTGTTCAGAAATGCAGTAGAAACAGTAATATTGTAAATTGTAATAATATTTTACAATAACTCTTTTCATATTAATATATTTTAATGTTATTTACTTTTGTAATGTCAAAGCTGAATTTTCAGCATATCTTCGGGGGTCACAGTGTCTTCAGAAATCATTTTAATATTTTGATTTGATGCTCAAGAAAACATTATCAAAACAGTTGCTGCTTCATATTTACACACATTTTATATTTTCACATTTTGGTGGGTAGATAACTCTAGCTTATACGTCTAGTTGTGACATTTTAAAGGAACACATCATTAAAAAATAAAAAGTTATAATTTATTTGGCTTCATGCCATCTCTTGGGGTTTAAAAGTTCTAGTCACAATTCACGTTGCCATGGCATGGACCTACAGACGCTGAGAAATTGTTCTTGAAACTTTGTAACTGTTTTAACATGAGAAATAAAGTCATATACATTCTAGATGGCATGAGGGAAGTAAATTAAGAGACCATTTTAATTTTGGGGTCACGCATTACTTTAAATGGCAGAAGTATATATTACTTAATGTGCTTCTTTGTGTATTACCAGCGTTATGGCTGGGAATGGCAGGACAAGATGAGCTGCGTGGATCTATATTAGAAGCCTTCCATCCCAGGATTTTGCGGGGATGTGTTTTAATGCATGCAAGCCAAAAATATTAATTCGTGGGTACAAAATATACAAAGAGAACACATTGTACCATTCATCAGTATGGACTACAGAAATGTCTATCTTGTAAATGATTTAATTATTGTGAGACAATTATTAATTATTGTCGATAGTGGTAATGGGCCTCATCTCCAACAACCATGAGGTTGCCTACTTTGATGAGGTAGAGAGTCCTAACATCATGGTGCCAAACAAACTGTCTCTTTCTGAATATCAGCAAAACCAAGGAGCTGGTTGTGGACTTCAGGAGGAGGCAGCAGCAGATCTACCCCAATCATCATTAACGGGACCTCAGTGGAGAGAGTGAGCAGCTTCAAAATACCTTCAAAATGCCCTACCAAAGAGTAGCTGAGCGCATCTCCAGAACATCCTCTCCCCCATCTTTTGCAAGACATCCACAGCAGGAGATGTAAATCTAGGGCTGTTGATATCCTTAAAGAGCCCCACCACCCTGGAAACTCACTGTTTATCTGCTACAGTCAGGCAGACGCTTCGCAGTCGGATGGCTCAAAGAGAGACTCAGAAGAGTTTCTTCCCCTCACGCTATCAGACTACTAAACAATGGACATTAACCACACAAGCACTTTATAGAGATCTGGTGTGTAGAGTTACCCAATAAACTCTCTGCACACTGCACTTTTTTAACACAACCTAACTATGCAAACTCATGCACCTCACTGCACATTGGTTTTACATCTCTGCACATCATTCTGTGTAGCATTTTTTTTTGTAGCATCTCTACACATAATCTGTATAGTAGTTTAATAGATTGTGTATATTTCATTATTTGTATTTAATTATCTTCTTATTTTTTTTCAGTATATTCATTATTATTATTTTCTCAGTATTTCTTCATTTTTTGTATTTATTGGTATTTAATTTTCTCTTATTTTTTTGCACAGTCTAAAAAAGCGGTATGGCCAGACCTACATTTCACTGTTTTTGTATGTCATATAAATTGTACATGACAAATAAAAATCTTGAATCTCGAATGTGTGGAGTGTTACCTTTATTGAGTTGGAGAATAAAAAGGAGATGGAGAAAGGAGCGTCTTAAATTGGACTGTGGTACCATTAATATTTTCCTCTTAAGTCTTGGAATGTTTTTTTTTTTTTTTTAATTAATTCTTGTATTACTATTTTATTAATTTTTTTTCTTTTATCATATAATGTTTATTTGTAAAATTACTTCCATGTGTGGCCTTTTGTAATGTTGCTTCACCTAGAGCCAGGTGGTTGTAACAATCTAAATAATATATTTCACCCTCAGATTTCAAACTTGCATAAAGACAAAACAGTAAAGATCAAACAACATACAGTAAAATTTTATTGCTCTAAATTACACATTCAGTTTGTTTTCTTGATACTGATATAATTATACAATTAATATCATGCCATATACTTGAGTGTTTGCAGTTGTCCACAAAATTATAATAACAACCACTTGGTAATAAATTAAAATTTAAACTACAATGAAAAACACTAAAATCTGTTTTATCGTTAGTATCGCCTTTAATTCATGCCATACTCATCTCGCGCAACAACACCTAACACCCGGCCATGACGCGATGTGAGATTTCTGCTTTAAAACGCACCCGCCCATACCAATTTGTACAGTCCCACCCACTTGAGGCAAAAGTTCCTTTGGAGTTGTAGGTGTTGGGGGGTTAAGTAGTTGCCTATTGGAGGTCTCCGGGCTGCAGCGATACCTAGACAATTACAATACAAATTGTGATGTTAAAAATGAACCGTGGTTCAGAACAGCACAAACAAATCATGGAAAGATAAAAAAAAAAAAAAAAAGAATTTCGGGTGGTCTCACTGCTACAATAAAGTCGTCCTGCAAAGAAACGGGTGTTCGGCAGCCGTGAGAACCGGCGGTTTTTGATTTACTGCTACAATAAAGGCTAAAGCTAATTTTTGTTTGGTCTGGATTTCAGAGTCGGCCTGTGATTTTTACAGTACGTGTCTTCACAATGGTGTGATAAGGTGTTAAACATGTGGAACAGAAAACTCTAATGTAACTGTGAGCTTGTTTCACATTCTGTAGATTATTTATGAAAATCTCAGCTCACTTGCATTTTCTGTCTAACAGCTGAAATGTTGACTCCACCTGCTCTTTACATCTATTGTAAAATGTTAGTGTTAATTGTATTATTATTTTAAACAAGGAGCCTCGGTCTTAAATGATCAGAGTGTTGCATGGATACTTTAAGATAAATATTTTCAAGAGATTCCTTTGTGCTGCATTCTATATTCACACACATTACCCATTTTTTTTTTGTTACGCAAACAGTTTTAGATGATGATGTTTTATTGTTTCATTTGGAGATCATGGAGATCAGGGTTTGCTTTAGTTGGGCTCCTGACCCTTGACCAATAGTTTTTGTTTGATTGCTATTACTGTATCTTTAAAATGCATTAGTTACGGCAAAATTGTTATGGTAGTTCGGGTGATGTTGGCCATTTCTATATTTATCACACACATCATTTGCTACATTGACTTATAGTCTCATGTGCTGACGAGTACACAAATTTAATTACATGAGTTTTATTTATTTGTTTTTTTTATTTTTACAGTCATTTACAGCATGAGATCAATCAGTGCTGCGACAACCAGAAAATAAGAAGTTTAAGGGATTCTCCACCCCAAAATGGGGATGCAACGATTCACTCAGCTCACGATTCGATTCAATTCGATTCGATTCACAGTTTTGATTTCACGATTTGATTCACAATTTTATTAGATTTTTTAAAAATATATATTTAGAATATAATATATATTATATATATATAGATATATATCTATATATATATATAATATTATATATATATATATATATATAATAGATTTTATAAATTATACTAATTAACATGTGTCCTTTTATTATTGCTTTGACAAAATGCGACTGCAAATTTCTTTGTGAATTTGAAATATAATTATTAATAATTATACTATATAGAACTTGCATATTATTGCTCTCTTGTTGGTTTTGATTGCTTCTTTTGTCCTCATTAGTAAGTCGCTTTGGATAAAAGCGTCTGCTAAATGACAAAATTTAAATATAATTGAAATGTAAATAAAACTAAATTGAAATTTTAAAACAAGCCCCAAATAAATAACAACATAAAATAAATCTCTTCATATAGGAACTATAAATAAAGGCTTTTGTCTGCTGTTTCTTTCCATTTTAAAATTAGAGGACAACCACTGCATGGGTTAATCATGAAGTCCAAACAAAGATCTTACATACAGGCAACATGAGCAGCTTTCTTTGAATCTAAATTAGATTGTATAATTTGGTTCTTACATAGATGTTTAATTTATTTTTATTTTTTTTTGATTTTTTAGGGTAGGTTTGGATTCGGTTTTGTTTAAGTTTTGTGTAAATATATCTTATGTATATGTAATGTAAGTGAAAGATGAGTGGATGTTGAGCTGTGCTTAAAGCGCGTGTCATTGGTTTCTGCTGCACTGTTAAAAAAACACTGAAAAAAAAAACGGCACCACAATTTTGACAGTAACATGCTGTTTTTCATTAAAACATTTCGAGAAAGTAGCCTGCTGCTATATATAGTAAATTAACATCGATTCAAAGTCGACACTCAGAGGCTGTGTTTCAAATCACACCCTACACCCTCATTCACTATTCCCTACATGAGTTTACTAATACAGTCCACCTGACAGAGAAAATGAACACTAATGAGTGAATTCAGACACTGATGAATAGTTGGTGTTTTTGGGCAGTGTTGTGGTGGGTTCTGTTAATGATGGGAATTTCGTATGTACGAGGAGGGAAGTCGTAATGACGATGTGAGGTGCGTTCACAGTCAGTTTCGTCGGAGCAAGATGGGGCTGTACCTTCTTTTAATGAATAGCAAGAAATTACAGCAAGGTTTAATAACTCTGCTTATAGAAAAATGCTAAAACACGGAGAGAGAAAATTCTTTTTTTTTTAAAGCCATGTGCAATGTTTGCGAATCAAACCATTTCTCGTCTAAAGGTGCACAAAATTAGGATTTGACTTTAGGATTTTTAGTTGTAATTCATTAACTTGCTGCTTATACAAGATTAATGATGATCATGATAAATGACAGTTTATAGACTAGTAAACATTGAAATTCAATTAAAATGTACCGCCAACGTGCAATACAGACGTTGCATCCGAGTAGGGGGTTGATTCCGCCATGTTACTGAAATTTAATCATGACACGCCCCCCAACTCGTACAGATCGGGGCTTAAAGAAAATCCCGAGCTCCCCACTGGTATTTACGATATTGTGGTGGCGTTCATGTGCATTCAACTCGTAAATTATGGAAGCAGATTAGTCTCAAATATAATTCACGCAAAAAACACGATTCACACATGCGTAGACAATTTCACATGCATGAAACTTAATTCACGTACACAAAAAAAATTAACGTTCGTGAAAAAAAAAATATATTCACAAAAAGCAATTCACATGCGCAAATAAAATTATATATTCATAAAAATACATTTCACAATGCAAAACACAATTCGTAGATATACAACTGTGCACAAAAACCTGCTTTAAAATGTTTAAAATGTACGAGTGTCTGAATGTACAAATCGTCATTTACTACGAATCCACTCGGATTTGTGTGTGTGTGTTTTGAGACTTTCCTGGCAGAGCTCTCTTCCCACGTGGGTCTGTCGTACTCTTTAGCCAATCAGATGCGAGCTTACCATTCAACCAATCATATCATAAGCCACTGAGAGTGCTCATCAATTGATCACAGAATTGTCTCATTAACTTCACTGATTCAGTGTTACTCTAACACTCTGTAGTGTGCACACATTATACTGTAATTGTTCATTTAAAACTGAAGATTTTGTTGTTGGGCTTAAAGGTGCCATGTGTAAAAATTGAGGTAAAAATATCCAAAAAATGACCTACACGCATCAAAAGAATGAGAAGAAATAAGGGCGATGATGTCATTAAAAAAATGTCAAGTTATAGTGCTGCAGAGATATCAACCTTAATTAGCCATTAGCATTACTAGCCACGGCCCGACAGGTGTCGTAATACCAGTTTCGGGCCCATGGGAGGCGGTATGCGGGCACAACATAACCACCAGCCAACCTGCAATACACGAATAACTCCTCGCACAGGCTTGTGGGCGTACTTGAACCTGATGTCAATCGTGTGGAAAGTACAGCCCACTACTTCATTTCAGTTCAGGGAAGAGAGCGGAAGGATTGGCAAGAGACACCTACCCACCACCACCCGCTTCAGGGGAAACAACCGCGCTCGGGAATCACAAATCAAATCCGATAAGAAAAGGAGGCGAAACAGAGTAAACATCGGCAAGCACACTGCTTTCCATCGCTGGAGACAACTGATGGACTTGAAAGAATGAGGTTGACTCCGAACTTGCAACAGTTTTCTTTTGGATTGGGTAAGTAAGATGCTGTTAGTATTTCGCTAGAAGTTTGTTTTATATGTTTGCGTATTTTTTTCGGGAAGTTATAACATAGAAATGTATCGAAGGCTGTTCGATAAACGTGCTAATGTTAGCGATGGTTATGATAGTATTGACTCATGTGGATAAATATTTGGTACTAAAGGTAGGTGTTATGTTTTCTAAAAAAAAATTAATTAATGATGTAAACTTATAGAGAGTCCTATCAGCCCCTATTGACCTCTTTAAACGTTGATAAAAAAAAACACACTGATTGATCGATATTATGTATGAGGAATACATTTTGGTCATTTGTAGCCTACTGTATCTTTCAACAGTGTTCGTGTTTTTTTTTTACTATAGTAGAGATGATCGGTTCACGTGCGCTAGGGATCTGCCGTGTAACATTTACAAGTGCCAAAACGGTATTGTTTGAATTGCGTCATAAAATTGACAGAATCTGTTATTTTTTTTTTTATATCATAACTAACCTGCTCTGTCTAGTCTGTTGGTCTCCGTGTCCTCTTTGTTCGTGGTTTTTCTGTGCGTGAGAAAATTGATGTGTGGCTTGAAAGCGTGTGAAAAGAGTCAATTGCGTGTGTCTCACGGTGAATGCTTGAGAGTTGGCAGCTCTGGTTACGTTGGTTGGCGCTAGCTTGGTCAACATCAGCTGTCTGATGTTGACCAATGATGGTGACAGAATGCTGTCTGTCAAATTAAATTAATTCAAATAATGTGTATATACAACTCAAAATGTAATATGAACAAAACGAATATGAACATATTCACTGGTAAAGGTGAAGGGGAGTAGCTTGAAGATGTCATGTTTCAAAAAAACCCTTGACTTCACCCAACGTTCCTCTGGAGGCAAAACGTCCTCTTTAGGCTTCGGCTATGGCTCTAGGGTTGTTGTGAAGGTATGCCGTTTCTCGTTTGTTACTCTAGAGTAGACCAATTCACTTTATTGAGGCATACTGCCCCCATCTGGTATGGAATGTGGAGTATGACTTGATTTTTTTGCCAGACATGACGCATGGCACCTTTAAAGGGTTGAAGATTTAAGATGAAGAAAAAACAGCATGAAACATAATTTAACACTAATAAACTGTAATTAATTTACAGGAAACAAACTGTAAAAAAAAACAGTTATTTACTGGCACCCATGCTGCTTGTAAATAACTGTTTTTCTGCAGTTTGTTGCCGTGAATTAATGGTTGCCAGCAAATAACTGTTTTTCTACAGTTTGTTGTTGTTAAGTCAAGGAAAAAACGGCAATATACTGTAAAAAGTAAAAGTCAGGTTTACCAAATGAAAAAAAGTTAATTTGACTAAAGTATTTAAGGTTATGCAAAGTCATACACTGATAATGAGAGTAAATACTGAACTCAACTGTATTAATGTGTTTTTGCACAAGAGAGATCTGTTAGTTTAATGTAGTTTTGTGGTTCACCATTGTGCTGGAGAGTAGAGTCTGTGCTTCAGTCAATGATGAGACACAAACACTGATGTTCTGCTTCTTTATGTAAAGACAGTAAATGTGGAGTTGCTGATGCAGTGATGATATCTGTGTTAAGTATTTCAACACATACATGTGTGCTATAGCTGACAATGAACTGCAGTGATTTGAATAAAAGTCATGCTTTTAGTTGCTTTACTATTACACATTAAGTGTTTGCAGTTTTATATTAAGAATTATTCCTTCTCAGTGGACTCAAATGAAATAAGTTCACAGTACTAATATCGTATGAATGTTAGTTTTTAAACTCGAACTGTTTGAAGCAGAGGGAGCAGAGTTAATTTCCATGGTAGAGTTATGGTAAAATTGATTATTTTTTTTATATAATTTTTATATAATATTTTTTTGTGTTTTTTGTTTTTTGTGATTTTTTTTTTTAAATTTAAAAAATAATATACTTCAAAATGTTCTTAAAATTATAAACATTGGCATGACAACTCTGAAAACACTTAAAAACTAATATTGAAGGTAAACACATTTACAATCGTGAAAAATTAAGATATACTGCAATATTTCAGGGATTTCAGGGGATTTTGAGGACTGTAACTTCATGCCCCAGTTGTTTTAATAAAAGTAGAACAATTATGAAGACAAACGCGACATCATGCATGTTTCCCGGAACAAAAACTAAAAGGCGGATGCCTAAAAACACAATGACTGAATAACGGTCTGAATCATCGCTCTCACTTAAAGTAAATGTGATTTATTTATTAAAGTCATGTTTTAGAGATGCATGCAAAGAAAATAGTGTTTCCACACTATATTCAACTTGTAATTAACAACTTTGTGTTCTAAATTAAACAGATGTACATCTAACAGAAAAACAGTAAGATCGAGGCCTTGTGTCTCGCACAAGTAGACAGACAGAAAAAGCGGTAACACTTTACAGTAAGGGTTTACAAATTACCATGAATTTATGCCTAAATTCATGCATGAATTATGTGTTACTTCATGCATTAATATCTCATGAATTATCAGGAACTAACAAGAATTCATAGTCTTTCTATCATGACTTCATGGATGAACAACACATTAATTAAGACATTAACTAAAATGGGTACATCATCATGATTTATGATTTATTACGCATGATCATGATGTTTTCTGTGAGGAAAAGGGCTCAGATCCCTCACATCCAAGTTAACCCCCTTTTAAACCTTTGCCATCTGTCCGGCACTTTAGAGCGCAAATACCAGGATAGTCAGGCACAAGAACAGTTTCTTCCCCCAGGTAATAGTGTCGAACACAGCGCTAAGATCCTATATCACTAATAGAGAGCTACAACCACAATCAGATGATAAGACCAGGTAATTGGTAACTTTAATTAGAGCAGTCCCAGTACTATGATATGGTCTAAATCCTACTGGAAATCCTCACAGATACCATTTTTCTCTAAGAAGGAATATAATTGTGAGGATACTACCTTTTCTAGTATCTTGAACAGAAAAGGGAGATTCAAGATCGGTCTGTAGTTAACTATTTCTTTGGGATCAAGTTGTAATTTAATTTTAAGTTGTAAAGTAATTTATGGGATCAAGTTGTGGTGTTTTGATTAGAGACTTAATAACAGCCAGTTTGAAGGTTTTGGGGACATATCCTAATGACAATGACAAATTAATAATAGTCAGAAGATGAGCTATGACTTCTGGAAGCACCTCTTTTAGCCACTTAGATGGAATAGTGTCTAACGTACATGTCGTTGGTTTAGATGATTTAACAAGTTTATACAATTCTTCCTCGCCTATAGTAGAGAAAGAGTGGAATTGTTCCTCAGACGATCTATAGCACACTATCTGATGCAATACTGTAGCTGACGGCTGCATGGTTACAATCTTATCTCTAACAGTATCGATCTTGGAAGTAAAGTAGTTTATAAAGTCATTACTGCTGTGCTGTTGGGAAATGTCTGTTGATGCTTTATTTTTCGTAAATTTAGCCACTGTATTGAATAAATACCTGGGATTATCTTTGTTTTCTTCTAAAAGAGATGAAAAGTAATCAGATCTAGCAATTTTTAATGCTTTTCTGTTGGATAGGTTACTTTCCCGCCAAGCAATACGAAATACCTCTAGTTTTGAGGTTTTGAGTTTTCCTCCAGCTGTGCTCCATTTTCCGGGCTGCTCTCTTTAGGGTGCGAGTGTGCTCATTATACCACGGTGTCAGACTGTTTTCCTTAACCTTCCTTAAGCGTTAAGGAGCAACTGTATCTAAGATGCTAGAAAAGAGAGAGTCAATAGTTTCTGTTTCAACATCAAGTTGTTCTGAGGTTTTGGATATGCTAAGGAATTGGGATAAATCAGGAAGATTACTTACAAAGCAGTCTTTTGTGGTAGAAGTCATGGTTCTACTATACTTGTAACAAGGAGTAGAATTTACAGTTTTAGCTATAAGTAGTTTGCACAAGACTAAATAATGATCTGAGATATCATCGCTTGGCTGCATAATTTCAACACCTTCAACATCAATTCCATGTGACAGTATTAAATCTAGAGTATCATTCGACAATAAGTAGGTCCTGAGACATGTTGTCTAACCCCAGTATAGTTCAGAATGTCTATGAATGCTGATCCCAATGCATCTTTTTCATTATCAACATGGATATTAAATTCACCAACAATTAAAACTTTATCTGCAGCCAGTACTAACTCGGATATAAAATCAGCACTTTCTTTAAGAAAGTCTGTATGGTGCCCTGGTGGGCTGTATACAGTAGCCAGTACAAGCATCACTGGTTTCTCTGGATAATGTTATGTGAAGCACCATTACTTCAAACGAATTATACTTGTAGCCCGCCCTCTGAGAAATACAGAAAACTCTGAGATATACTGAAAACCTTGACAACTTTATCTGCATGAGAGAGTAAAATGGTATGCATTGGCTAACTTTGTCCGTTCATCATTGCATGGACATGAGTTAACAAGCTGTTAAAAAAGTGAAAGTGAAAGTGATGTGACATACAGCCAAGTATGGTGACCCATACTCAGAATTTGTGCTCTGCATTTAACCCATCCAAGGTGCACACACACAGCAGTGAACACACACACACCATGAACAAACACCTGGAGCAGGGGCCAGCCATTTATGCTGCGGCGCCCGGGGAGCAGTTGGGGGTTCGGGGCCTTGCTCAAGGGCACCTCAGTCATGGTATTGCCAGTCCGAGACTCGAACACACAACCTTAGGGTTAGGAGTCAAACTCTCTAACCACTAGCCATGACTTCCCCCTGCCACTGGGACTGATGAAGTGGAGAAAGTACAGCAGTTATCAAAGGAGTAAATTATTATATTTGCTCAGGTGGGTGCTGGGGTCTTATCTATCGGATTGCAACATATATCACTTTGTTAATTAAACATTACACATAATGTGAGTCTAATTAAAGTTAAGCCAGTTGGTGTGGTAGCCCAGGCTTACATAGTCATAGCCCACTATTGTTGCCATTTTGGCATGGTAGCCTGGCTCACATATTTGGCCACTATTGGTAAGACGGTTCTGCGTGGTTAGCCAAGGCTCACATAGTCCTATGAGGCCACTAGCGTTAAGACCGTGGAAACCGGGTCGGGCGTTGGTCCGTTGGCCACTATTGTTAAGACTGTCTGCGTGGTAGACATGGCTTTTTTGAGATGGTGATGTATATGTCTTGGTGATAGATCTGCTTGTTGGGGGGTGTTTTGTTCTTGTTTTGGCTTGTATTGTCTCTTCTATGAGTTGTCATGACAGAAATATATATTCTCAGGTGGGTGCTGGGGACTTATCTATCGGAATGCCACATATATCACTTTGTGGCACTTATATTTATGGCACACATACTGTAGATAGTTTTGGCTTGTATTGTCCCTTCTATTTCTGAGAGAGTTGTCATGACAGAAAAAAAATAAAAAAATATAAAATATAATATATATTATATATATATATATATATATATATATACACACACACACACACACACACATACATGCATATATCTACATAGCCTATATATAGCCTATATTATATAGTTATATTTAATTTAAATACAAAGCTTAAAGTTAATTTCCATGTCATATAATAATTATATTGGATATATTATATGAATTATAACCAATTACTGTACAATTAATATAATATAAATATAATAAAAAAGTAGCTGCATCAAGTCAGGCAATTTTGTCTCTAAAATTCCTTTGACTGTTAAATTGTTTTTACAGGTGAGTGGCTTCATTGCATCAGATATATGTCACGTTTTGCTCACAGCTGATTGGTCCATTTTTTTGGGTTTGTGATCTCTGACCCAGAATAAAACCTGGGGCACGTTCAAACTCAAACCATTGCACAATGTTTTGCACAATAGATCATATCACAGACTCAGAGGTAAGAAGTGGATTATTCTTCACCTGAAATGTTTTGTCGTTTTTCATCCTGAAATACGAGGCAAATGTTGGATCACAAATAATTAGGAACCACAGTTTCCACAAATCCCTTCACTTGATTGGGATGTTCTCTTTTATTCTGGACAGCAAGAGCAGTGACTGCAACCTTGAGTGGATTTTGCAGCATACCTTGACAGCATACTTGATAGGTAGCGTAAAACTATATGCCATATTAACATGTTAAAGAGATGGCCTTCTCAGCTGCCATAGTTGCAACTCTTGTGTTAATAGAACAGGGTGTTCAACGCACCACCATTTCTGTTTAAAAAAAATTGTTTTGCACTCCCTGCTGGCCTCACTAGCACCTCTTCCAGCAGCAAACTATTTTTTTTCTCAGGAGGTCTCCCATCCAGGTACTGGCAAAACCAGGCTCAGCACTGCTTTAGCTTCAGTGGGAAAACCAGTCATGGGCTACAGGGTGATATGGCTGCTAGATAATAAACACTAGAATAAATGGTCTAGAACGGGCACATGTGGCTATGTCATAACTGTTTCTGCTGCCACAGTGACGAAAATACTATAAAAATTATAATTTAAAGAATACTTTTTATTGAACATTTTTATATTAACTGACTTTTGTGGTGGGATGAGGAGATGACAGACACAGTGGGTGTGGTGTCAGGCCTCGGAGAGACTTTATTTAATAGAAAATAAACATCAAAAATGTCCAAAACGAGGATTAAGCCTCACAAATAAAAAAAAAAAACATGCGGGGTCTGATGTCCTTGTTGTGCCGCTTCAAGGGAATCGTGAAGGAGGGCAATTTTCAGAAAGGAGGGGTCCAGGTAAGGGGTGGAGTCCAGCGGCCGCACATGCTCCTCTCTCTGTGGTCTGGGGCTCGAGGGGCGGTGGCTTCTTCACAGCCATCCTAGCCCATCAGCGGAGTCACGGGTGCATCTCTGGTGGTGTGGAAATCCCTCAACCCTCCCTTCCTGGACCCATGAGGACACCAGCGTGCATGCACGGAGAAAGAAACCAGTCTCTCGAGGAGAGGAGCCCTTGGCATTTAACAGTGGCGATGACAAGGATTCATTCAGTTCAAGTGTGCTTCATTACACGCCATACAGTTTAGCTTTATTTGAAAAAGTAAACGAGTAATGCCTTACGGAGAAAATAATTTTTGTCTTGCATAACAATGAAATTGAACTAGCTCCGTGTCAATTAATTTTGAAGGATTGAAGGACGTGAAACAAAGACTGCCTACTAAGGATTTTTTAAACTGAGATGTCATTCATCTGAGCTTTATGAAGTGGCAGCCTAGATATACAGCCCTACAAGAACCTGTTTTTCCATTTGAGAAGCACACAGGGTGTTCGATACTATGAGTATCATCTTAAATAGGAACAGCTTCTACAGCTTTCTACAGAGTGGCTAGAATCCACTTGCAGTTTGAATGGCAGATCAAAGTTTTGTGTGGCTAACAGAAGCATTACTCAACCGATCTTTTTCAGCTTCAAATACTCAATCACAGTCACTATTCACCTAAACCCTCTTGTTGTGCTCAGGGGGTCTATAGGAGGACAAACTACAGAAGAAAAGTTTCAGCCAAAACCTCTGTAGTAACCCGACATTCCCAAAAATCTGTGAAGTTTGCGTTTATCTTACTTTAGCTTCCACAGCTTTCACACAGACATAGCCCATGACCATTTGAATGAATGAATGAAGTATTTATTAAGTGCTTTATTGTGTATTGCTGTACAATCATGACGGGGTGTCTCCTCAACCACCACCAGAGTGCAGCATCCACCTGGATGATGCGAGGGCAGCCACAGTACAGCGTCGCCAGTGCACTCATGACACACACACCAGCTATAGGTGGAGAGGAGAGAGAGATGGAGCCAATAAAGAATTTTCTTGGCAATAAAGCTCTTTCTGATTCTGATGTCATGTTCAAGAACTGAGGTTCTGCCTGGCACATCAGAGAATAGAGACAAATGCATCTGATCATCCTCCTCTGGTTCTATATGAGAGAGAAAGGAATGTAGATCGAACACAGAAAAGTTTTCTATTCTTTTACAGTCTTGTTTGGTAGCTTGCACTGCTGCAGTCGTCTAGTCACAGAGCTATGTGTTTTTTTAAGCTTATTCTATTCTTTTACAGTCTTGTTTGGTAGCTTGCACTGCTGCAGTCGTCTGGTAACTGTGATGTATGCTGACAAGGTATGAATTACAGACATTACAGCTACCTATCAAGTATTTGTTCATTGTAACACTTTAATGTTAACTCAAACACAACAAAAGAAAATGAGAGAATCATTCCCTGCTCTTCACGGAATAACTTTAATAACTTTTAAAAAGAATCAGTGTACAGTGTCTGACAGTATTTAATGCATAGAATGAAAGCAGTGTTTTATTTTTATTATTTAATGCTTTTAACTGAATAATTCAGTTTCTGTAAATGCTATTATAGGCAATAGTATATATTAGTATATAATTTTTTTTTTTTTTTTTTTTTGAACGCATTGACTTATAGGCAATAGTATTTGTTAGTATGTATTTTTGTTTTTTTTTGTTGGATAATTTACAGTTTTTGTTTGGGTGAGTTAAATGTTGTAAGAGATATGGTTCATTAATAGACTTGACATGTTCTGACGGTAGAATGTAACAAACGGACTGAGATGTGAAGAGGAAGTACTATAGAAAGTTTCAAACAATCTGAAAAGAAGGCTCATCATCAGTGGGGTTCTCAGATCTTGTTTTAGTTTTAGCATCATGGCAGAATTAACATTTACGCATTAGTATTACTATTGCTCTTACATGTGTTAAGTTTTTATATACATACATCTCTCAAATACGTTTTTTATCAATTGCTTAGGACCAATAAAAAAGCATTATATTAGTCCACATATCCTCAACATAATGACCCATGTTCTAACAGATTTCTCAAACACCTGATTAACCATATTCTTGGGTTTTACCACTCTTAACAGCATCACAAGTCACCACAACCAGCAGTTTCTCATAGCGTGCAGCATGAACACTAGTGTGCATCATTTGTACACGCAGTCAGAGGAAGTGTAAAAATAATCATGTGAGAATTCATTTGTTGTGGATAAAAAGCAAACAAACAAACAAATACAAACAATACAACAAAACAAATCCAAAACAAAATACTAAATGTCTAAAAGATTTTATTTATTATTTATTTGTATTATTTTAGATATATATATATTTTTATGTGTATTGTAATGTATGTTTTGTATATCTTTCAGAGGACAGTAAACTCTAATACCAGGCTGTTAGTTGAAAATAAGCAACCTGTTTTTAATGACTTCCCTGGTTAAAAACTAAAATAAATAAACAATTAAAAAAACATGGAATGTGAGTTTGGGACCACTGGTTTAACAATCAGGTTTCTGGATTTTAGTAAAATCAAAGGGGAATGGAATCGATAGTAGAAGTAAAGTGTTGTGGGGAATAGCTGGTTATTTTATGCTGTTGTCTGAGGTCCACTTATGACGTTTGCAGGGTTTTTTACATCCAAAACATCAAAATCAATAAGTAACAGGTTATTTTCTACCCTGGTTTTGAGGCCGACTTGAGAAAATGCTCAGGCCGTGCTAAATTGGAGATTGGAAGTACCTCCTATATGCCCAATGCTATGATTGAATTACAGTTTTGCATAGTAAACTACCTTTCTGTTTCTGTTTGGAAAAAGCTATGGTATTCATCGCTGGAGCCCTTCTGTGGAACTTTGGTTTAGACATGTATACACATAATCCGTACATATCGAGCGATCTCTAACCAGCAATAGTGACACATAGTACAAATA
>NC_056586.1:2431427-2431553 GCF_018340385.1 Cyprinus carpio
CTCGATACTATGAGCATCATCTTAAATAGGAACAGCTTCTACTATGAGGCTGAATCCGCCTGGAGTTTGAATGGCAGATCAAAGTTTTGTGTGGCTAACAGAAGCATTACTCAACCGATCTTTTTC
>NC_056586.1:2433663-2434217 GCF_018340385.1 Cyprinus carpio
TGCCTTATCTGCACCCACAATGCCTATGATTGAATTACAGTTTTGCTAGTCAACTACCTTTCTGTTTTGCTTTTTGACAATCTACTGTTTCTTCATAGCTGAGCCTTCTGTGACTTTGTTAGACACAGGTCTACACATATCAGTACCTATCGAAGCATCTCTAACAAAGCTATACACATAATTACAAGATAATGTTTACTCGCCATAAGTGTGGCCCGCCAATTCTTTCAATCAAATATATATCAGCCAGCATTGCTTTTTAATCTCAGTCTTCCTCTTGCAAATTCCAGTGTTGATCTGTGTCTTGTTTACAAAGGAATCCGCGGAGAAATGAATCAAATTAACACTGAATGTTTTACTCACGTGAGTTGAAACTTCATTAAAAATAAAGTTCAACCACGCATTCCTAATATTTGAAACTGAAGGAAGGTAATGCAGCGACTGTGATCTTCCACAACCAGGCACTGCACAATATTTTTCAATCTTTAACGGCATGTTTATCACTTTATCACTTGGTTGCTTGATCCGGTTTAGGGCTACTTACATTATTTCCC
>NC_056586.1:2434288-2594288 GCF_018340385.1 Cyprinus carpio
CCATGACCTTTTGAATGAATGAATGAAGTATATTAAGGCCTTTATTGTGTATGCTGTACAATCCATGATGGGGTGTCTCCCAACACACCACCAGAGTGCAGGATCCACCCTGGATGATGCGTGGGCAGCCAAGTAACAGCGTCGCCAGTGCACTCAGACACCCAGCTATAGGTGTGAGAGGGAGAGAGGGAGGAGGCGATGGTGAGGCCGAAAGAAAAGAATTTTCTTGTGGCATAAAGCGATTTCTGATTCTATGTCATGTTCAAGAACTGTATGTTCTGCCATTCCTGGCCAAATCAGAGAATAGACAAAATGCGGTCGGATCGGCCTCCTCTGGGTTCGATAACGAGAGAGAAGAGGAATAAAGCTCGAAAAACGAGCAAAGTTTTCTATTCGTTTTACAGTCTTGGTTTTGGTACGTGTGCACTGCCTGCAGTACGGCGAGTCACAGAGCTGTGTTTTTTTGTTTTACGCTTAAAACTCTTGGTTAACATGTTTAAGATGGCATTAGAGTTTGTTAACCGCTACCCTCCCGAAAAAACAAAGTATCGAAGTATCTGTCAGTAAAGAGAATGAATTACAGACATAGACCTTTTAGTTAGCAGATTGTGGTCTTGGGTAACACTTAATTGTGGTGTAATCAAACACAAAAGTAAAATGAGCGAATCATTCCCTGCTCGTCCACGTAATAACTGTAATAACTTTTACAAAAGAAACAGTGTACGTGTCTGACAGTATTTAATGCATAGAATGAAAGCAGTGTTTTATTTTTATTTATTTATTTATTATTATTTTTTTTTTCAGTTTCTGTAAATGCTATTATAGGCAATAGTATATATTAGTATATAATTTTTTTTTTTTTTTTTTTATGAACGCATTGACTATGGCCTAGGGCCTAGGGCCCCCAGAAGTCTGGACAAGTTCTGGTGGATAAAATACAATTTTTGTGAGGGGACAAAAAAATTGTTAGAAAAGACATACATTAATAGACATTGACACTGTAGCCCTAAACTGTAGAATTAACAAAGCCTGTAGTGTTGAACGAGGGAAGTACTATAGGAAAGTTAAAACAATCTGAAAAGAAGCTCACATCAGTGGGTTTCAGATCTTGTTTTATTCTTGCTTCATGCAGAATGACATTTAAGCATTAGTATTACTATTGCTCATACATGTGGTTATTTTTTATATACATACATCTCTCACATTACAGTTTTTCTCAATTGCTTAGACAATAAAAAAGCATTATATTAGCCACATATCATCAACATAAGACCACTGTCTAAAAGATTTCTCAAACCTATTAACACTATTCTTGTGTTTTACAACTCTTAACAGCATCACAATGTCACCACAACCAGCAGTTCTCATAGCGTGAACACTAGTGTGCATCATTTGTACACGCAGTCAGAACCACAGGAAGTGTAAAAATAATCATGTGAGAATTAATTTGTTGTGGATAAAAAGCAAACAAACAAACAAAACAATACAACAAAACAAATCAAAACAAGTACAATACTAAATTTCTAAAAGATTTATTTTATTATTATTAGTATTATTTTAGTATTTATATATATTTTTTTATGTGTATTGTAATGTATGTTTGTATATCTTTCAAGAGACATTAACTCTAATACCAGGGCTGTTATTGAAAATAAGAACCTGTTTTTCAATGACTTCCCTGGTTAAAAATAAAATAAATAAAAAATACAAAACATGGAATTGTGGTTGGGAACCACTGGGTTTACACAATCAGTTCTGGATTAGTAAAAATCAATGGGAATGGCATCGATAGAAGTAAAGTGTGTTGGGAAAAGCTGGTTATTTTATGTCTGAGTTTCTGAGGTCCACTTATGACGTTTGCATGGTTTTTACCATCCAAAACATCAAATCCAATAAGTAAACAGGTTTTTTCTGACCCCCTGGTTTTGAGGCCGACTTGAGAAATGCTCAGGCGTGCTAAATTGAAGACTTGGAAGTAAATGCCTATATGCCCAATGCTATGATTGAATTACAGTTTTGCATAGAAAACTACCTTTCTGTTTCTGTTTGACAAGCTATGTTCTTCATAGCTGGAGCCTTCTGTGACTTTGGTTAGACATGTATACACATAATCAGTACATATCGAGCGATCTCTAACAAAGCAATAGTGACACATAGTACAAATAATGTTTACTCACATAAGTGTGCTCCGCCAATTCTGTCAGATCAAATATAGATGGCACAGCATTGCTTTTTAATCTCAGTCTCTCTGCAAATCCAGTGTTGATCTGTGTCTTGTTTACAAAGGAATCCGCGGAGAAATGAATCAAATTAACACTGAATGTTTTACTCATGTGAGTTGAAACGTCATTAAAAATAAAGTTCAACCGCGCATTCCTAATATTTTAAAACTGAAGGAAGGTAATGCAGCGACTGTGATCTTCCACAACCAGGCACTGCACAATATTTTTCAATCTTTAACGGCATGTTTATCACTTTATCACTTGGTTGCTTGATCCGGTTTAGGGCTACTTACATTATTTCCCTACTATGTGAAAGCGTGAATCAGTGGGTGGGGCTACAGAATTAGGCGTTGATATTCTTCTGTGGAGGCGGTGTTTAACCTATCTATTACGTCATAGGTAGGCACATTCCAGGATCCGACGTTCGCTGGTGTCAATAAAAGCTTTTATTTCAGCAGCAAGGACGTTTTCAGTTCTGAAAACTTACAGGATGTTCTTTTAGTACGATGACCACTTATATATCAAAAGCTCAAGTAAAGCTGATTTCTCAGTTGATGACCCCTTTAACAACTATAACATGCCAAAAAGTAACCCCAGAGAAAAATAAATACATTTATACATATATTTACAAGTACATTTATTTCATGCTAAGTATACCACATATACATTTAAATAATTATTTACTTAATAAAAATATCCTGCAATTTAACTTATGGTATACTAAATTGATATCAAATTTTGGAACTAATCTTTTACCTAATGCACTTTAACTGTGCAGAAGAAGTGCTGAGGTCAAACTAAAGATATACTGAATACTGAAGTATATTTGATTGTGCTAAAGTGGAACTATGGAAGTAATGGAACTAATGGAACTAGTGCAAGTATACTTCAGTTACACTTTAAATATCTTGCATTTAAAGACCAATATTATTCAAAGATCACACAATCCTCCTCAATACTGACATTAAAACACTTTTTAGGTATAATATTAAGAAATGTGCATTGCGTACAAGTAGTACTCCAAATAAAGTTTAAATATAAGTCCCGAGCGATATGTCAGTAAATCGGTTAATATATTTGAACTTAACTTGGTATGAAATAAATGTATTAATGTTTTACTAGGGAAGTCATCACTAATCAGGAGTGACTCCTGCATTCAACACACACATACACACACACACACACACACACACACACACACACACACACACACACACACACACACACACACAACAGTCAGTAAAGTGATTAATTTCTGGAATTAATGCAGTGGTTATTCCAAAAACATGACTTTTACTGTAAACATATATATTATCTGAGCTGGTGAATGAGATTCTGAGAGATTTCAGTTTTCTCACCATTGCAACAGATTATTCATTATCAGATGGATGTTTCTTCTTCTTCTTCTTCTTCTTCTTCTTCTTCTTCAAAAAAGAAAAACTGTTAAATACACAGAAACAATCTTCTCAGCCTTTACTTGTGCGTACATATGTTTTCTTTTTCTCTCTGCATTTATTGCTTTTCTGAGCTATATATATATATATATTTCTTCTTCTTCTTATATGTACAGACAAAGATTTGCTAAATGTCTGAGGCAGATTCAATTCAATACATGATTTGTATGACAATTTTTTTTTTTTTTTACAATTAGCCCAGTGAGCAAAGATATTACTTTTAATAAATCAGTCATGTTTTACCTCTCATCCTGCAGCATTTGAAAATCAGCATGACTGTCACTAGCAGATATGCACAAGCTGCCAGCACAGAACTGAGTATGCTGAGGACAGAGATCTGAGATTCTGAATGAAACACTTAAAAAGAGAAACAGAAGCATTTTATCATGCACTGTATCTGAACAAGAACATATGAAGAAATAAATCAGCTCATACATACAGGAGTGTTCATCTGAGACTCCTCTGACTGAGATCCAGCTCTTGGGTGAGTCTCCTCTCGTTGGGTGTTTGCAGTAGTAGAAACCCTCATGTGACTTTGAGACAGTGGTGATGGTCGTCTCTGTAGTTTGATTCTGGATAAGTGATCCATCTTTATAGAAATCAGCGCTGAGGTTTGCTGGGGATGTATGTCGATATAAACAGCGCAGAATCAGATGATCTCCTTCAGTCACAGGATGAACAGGACTCTCCAGAATCACACCAGCTACAGAAACAGAGCAAACATGCACTGATCGCATAAACAGTGTAATTATATTAACAATATAGTAATATTTTTATTACCAATTGACAATTGCATGTTTTTGTCCACTGATGCCTCATGAGCTTGTTAAATCAACCTGCTTCCTGCATTGATTGTAAACTGCCAGTGAAATGATTAAATAGAGAAACACAGACTCACAGTGTACAGTGATATTAACAGGATGATGTTTCTCTCCAGATTCAGACTCACACCAGTACACTCCAGTGTCTGATGTGATGGTGGAGCTGAATGTACATGTAGATCCTGCTTGTGATCCTCGATGTAATGATGAACAATCTTCCAGCCGTCCACTGTCTGTGTATCTTCTCACTCTCCATCCAGTAGAGTTACTCTGGTCCTCACAGCTCAGAGAGAGAGAGGCAGATGTGAAGTGTTGAGTTCTGCTGGGACTGACGATCAGGGAGACTGGAGGACAAACACCTGAGAAGACAATTACTGCTTCAGAGTTTCAGATTTAATTATGGAAATTCTATTTATTAAGTTCTGTTTGAACTCACCAGAGACCCATAGCAGCTGTGTGTTGCTGTGCTTTGTTTTATAGACTGGTTTCTCTCTCTCTGCTCTGCACGCATAAACTCCTGTGTGCTTCAGAGCAGCAGAACTGACAGTGTAGTTTCCTCCTGCTCCTCTGCTGCTGTCTGACAGCAGATCATAATGATCTGTTAAACCAGAGAATGTATGTTGAATGGTATTTTGGGCTTGAATAAAATCAGCTAATCAGATGTTACCACATGAAGCACATTATAACGTACCTGGTGAGACAGTTAAAGTGAACCAGCTGAATGTCCAGCCTGTAGAGAAGCTGTGAACCTCACAGATCAGAGTCACTGGATCTCCTTCAGTCAACCAGTTCAGTGGAGAAACACTTAAAACTGCTCTGGGAGCTGAAATAGAGAAATCACTCATTAATAACATGTTAAACGTGTGTTTATGTGTGTATGAAGAGATGATGAAGCTCACCTGATACTCTCAGTGTAACTGCATCACTCATTTGTGACCTGCTTGATCCTTCTGTCTCTGATCCTTTACAGGTGTATTTACCTGCGTCAGACTCAGTAACAGAACTGAGTGTGTGTTCCTGTTGATCACTGAAAACACTGGTTGAACCATATTTATACCAGCTGTAGCTCCAGCTAGTGTCTCCTTCACTATATATGTCACATCTGAGAGTGACTGTCTCTCCTCTGAACACATGTTGAGCAGGTTTAATGGTCACTTTGGGTTTTGGTTTTTCTGTACAATGACAATAATTCACAATAAAAATAATAAGCTGTTTTTACTGTATGGACAGTTTATTGTACTTTATTGTAAAACATGCATGCTAAATAAGATAAGACTGAAATGTTCTCTATAGATGTTACTGCACCTATTCAGTGTTGTATGAAGTTATATGTGCATATTTAAGTAAAGATACTTGCCGTATATTGTCACTACTATTGGTTCACTGTAATCAGTGTAATATCTTCTTCTTCGTGCTCTGCACCTGTACTCTCCTCCATCAGAGACTTTCACACGATTGATTGTTTTAGTTGCGACTTCAGTAGATTCAGGGTTTGAGTCTTTTCTCCAGAGAAACTCCCATCCATTCTGTGACTGAATCACCTCACATCTCAGAGTAACTGAGTCTCCAGTGAACACTGAACTCTGTGGCTCAACAGTCAGAGTTGGTTTAGCAAGACCTGTCAATATAAAGTTAGTGCGATCATGAGTTATGAAAGGTTTTCAGCAGAAGATCTTGTCCACTCACTGGTAAATCATTAATGTACAGATCTAGCCACTGAGAATGCGTGCGCAGAGGAAAGGGATCACGCGTGACCACAGTGTGTTACACCGGACCACAGGGAATTCTCTAACACAGGAAATACAAGATCAGTAGGGGGCAGTCATGTAATGTACTGAACTGAAGCGGCAGAGAACATTAAAGGGTTAGTTCACCCAAAAATGAAAATTCTGTCACTAATTACTTACCCTCATGTTGTTCCAAACCCATAAGACCTCTGTTTATCTTTGGAACACAAATTAAGATATTTTTGATGCAGTCTGACAGCTCTCTGACCCTCCTATAGACAGCAAGGGTCCTTACACAATCAACTTCCAGAAAGGTAGCAAGGAGATAGGTAAAATAATCCATGAGACATCGGGGGTTCAACCAGTGGTGCCTCTTCGGGGGAGGCAGGGGAGGCACAGCTATCCCAAAATTTTGAGGTGAAAATGGGAGGAGGACGATTTAAAGTTAATAAAATTCACAATTAATTTCAGTTCATGTCTCAGAATGTGTATACCATAACATGTTACTGAAGTTGGAAAGCACCGCTTTTCTATCGCGAATGTGCCGAAAGCACCGCTTTTCTATCGCGAATGTGCCGAATATGATAGAGAAAGATAGAGAAAGGTAGGGGCAAGCCGGGGGAGAGCTGAGCTCTTGTACCTTCGTTGGTTAAAAAAAAAAATTAGCCAATCTCCAGAACCGGACAGTAACGGAGTACATTTACTTGAGTACAGTACTTAAGTACAATTTTGAGAGATCTGTACTTTACTCGAGTATCATTTTTGGGGAGTACTTATGACTTTACTCAAGTACATTTGAGAGGCAAATATTGTACTCTTTACTCCGCTACATTTCTATCCATAACCGTAAGTACCCGTTACTTCTTCGGCCCCGTCCACACGGAGACGGAGCTTACCCCAGTCCGATCTTTTTTTTTCCTCGTCTCAAGAAATATCCACGTCCACACGACACCGCAAAACGATGTAGTATACATGCCAGACCAGCATGTGGCGCTGTAATTCTGCGGCAGAGATACACTAAAAACGGAGAAGAAGACTTGGACTATGCTCATAAACCTTGCGTGCAGTTTACAAACGAACATGGAACAATACATTTATTAATCTGTGTTAATGTTAGTTAATAAAAAGGCAATCGTTCAGTGTTTGTTCATGTTTTTGTTGCTATTACGTGACGTAACGGTGTCTGATTAGGGCGAGACGTGGGCTGATGACTTCATTTCAGAAAATATACGGATTCGCCGTCCAGACGAAAACGCAAAGGCGGCGTTTTCAAATGTATCCACTCTGGGACCCGGTTTCAAAAAATATCGGTTTCAAAACGCCATGTGGACGAAACGCCTATCCGATAAAAAAAATTTGTGCGACGGAAAAAAAGAAAAATCTCGGAAATGTATTGTTTCCCTCTCAAACGTGATTGGATTGTGCAGGCGCCACTGATTGGGACACAGCCTATCAGCAATCACATTCAGATATCCCAAAGACTTCATGACATTTGATTGAATTGAAGTATTACACACACACACAGAGTTGTCACATATAGATTGTGTGTGTGAGAATGGTGTTATTCAGCTGAAAGTATTTTCTCCTGTGTTTGCCTGTATGTCTGTGAAAGGAAGGGGCTTAATACTGTCACTCAAATGAGCTGAATTTTATTTTTCCTTCTTTGTACGCTGACCTAAACACAGCTGATTAGCTGATTTTCTTTAATCATTATTATTTTTCTCTTCTATGCTGCGTGTATAACATGGTCAGGTTCAGAGGTGTGTCAGAACATTGCTATATTGCCTTCTTTGCTGGTTTAGGTTTATTGATTTGATTGATGAAAAAAATGAAAAACTCACATGTACACACAATTCTTAGCTGAATTTTCTTTTCTGATATTACACATTAATTTATGCTGAGCATTTGCTTTGATGTTCTTGAGTATGCGGTGTGTTTAACACAGTCAGGTTCAAATGTGGGTGCAAAAATTCCATTAAAACTCTAGCAGAGGTTTGTCAAGTGAGAAATGTTAAATAAAGCAATATGGTAAAAAGATGAAAATGACTTGATTCTACTTTCAATTACTTTTACATTCTCCAAGGTATTAACATTAAAATTTTTCATAACTCCATGTAGGACGTTTCTGTACATAAATGTAAGCACTGTGGCAGTAGTAATGCAATATTTAGAAAATGTAGTACTCAAGTACTTTTAAAAACAGGTACTTCAGTACTTTTACTTAAGTAGACATCTGACTGTAGTACTTTTACTTGTACTTGAGTAAAATTTAGCAAGGGGTATCTGTACTTTTACTCAAGTAATGAAGCTGTGTACTCTGTCCGCCTCTGCCATCGACTGTTCACTTTCAGCGCTGAGGAGTGTTGTGAAAAGAAATCTCGAGAGGTAAATTATGTGATATTAGTTTGAACATCTCCCACTGTGCTGATAATGGATATTGAACATTTTATCACCAATAGATTTACCAAGCTGTCATTCAAACAGTATATATACAAATTAAAAATAAAGGGAGAACACGCCTAAGCTGGATAAAGGCTAACCTTACAGCAGTCGGCTCTTTTAACACAGACTTTTAAGAAGGGATGGATATTTGCTTCAAGTGATAGGCCAGGTAAGTGAAATTATATTATCTTGCCGTATGTGTGTTGTTGTTTTTTTTTTACTTTTTCTGACTAAAGACAACCAAAAAAGTGGTTTTTTTTTTTTTTTTTTTAATTAAATATTATATTTATGTTTTAATATATTAATAATATAGTTTATTATTTTAAAAACTACTGAAAAAATTTTAGTATTGATAATATTTTTTGTGGAAAAAATCAAACAAAAGAAAAACTTTATTCAACAATTTGTCTCCTCTGCATCACCCTAGCGCCATTTTGGAGAGTATCCACTGAATGTAAACAGCGTATGTTGTTCTGTGTCAGCCGCACCACACGGATACATTTTCTACATTGTTTGTTCTTTGATTTGAACGAAAACAATTTATTTTCGTTCAACATATGCTGTTTGTGTTTGGATACTCTCCAAAATGGTGCTAGGGTTACACGGAGGAGATTAATTGTTGAATAAAGTCTTTTTTTTGCTCAAAAAGTATTCTCGTAGCTTCGTAATATTAAGGTTGAACCCCTGATGTCACATGGATTATTTTACCGATCTCCTTGCTAAGTTTCTGGATGTTGATTGTGTAAAGACCCTTGCTGTCTATAGGAGGGTCGGAGAGCTGTCAGAATGCGTAAAAATATCTTAATTTGTGTTCCGAAGATGAACGGAGGTCTTACGGGTTTGGGTCGATGGGTAAGTAATTAATGACAGAATTTTCCTTTTTGGGTGAACTATCCCTTTAATCACGGCGAGCTGTAGTCTATTGAAGTTTATTTTGTGTAATACGCGAATGCCAATAAAATATTCATAATTATGTTATCAATAGTATTATGACGTGTTTATCATGACAGTTTGATCACTGAAAAATAATTTCAAAAGTATTGCTCTGCAGCTTATTTGTATTATGCTCCACTATAGCCTACATTGTGGATCATCTAAAATCACAATCTAAAATGTAGCTTAATGTTGTAAGAATATATAGGCCTATACACAAAATATATTTCACTTAAATCATTTACAGATTAAAAAAAAAAAGGAAAGAAAAACAAAAGTGCTGAGGGACATTGTGACACGTTCCAAAGTTTACAGAAAGGATCTGAGACTGCAGAAATTAAGTGGCATCCTTCTTGTTTTCTTTATTTTGCAAAAGCTTTACAGTTTTGAATTATGTTTTGCTTCTGTCTGTATGACCATAAATTATGGAGCAACAGTTTCCTCAGAAGAGGAAAAAATGCAGTGATCGTGTCGGTGCCTCAAGTGCACACAACATATTTCGCTAACTTGACATCACAACCTGTTCATTATCAAAATAAAAGATAGCTAATGAAACATATACAAAGTTACACTGTTAAATAGTCCGTAGTACAACCTGTTCACCACCTCACTGTGGTGTTAACTTATATCTTAGACGGGATAGCCTATAGCTATTTGTATAATGTTTATACTTTTCTAAACATTTTGCTTTATTCGCAGTATTTTAGCCTAGCCTACATTATTTCTGAATGTATTAATAAAATGCGACGTAAGTAGAATAATTTTTGACCATGCAGTAAACATTGTAAGTATCTTGAAAAAATACTTTAATTTTGTTTAAAGTTTTCTGTTCATTTAATACATTTGGCCAAAATCTTGTTATAAAAAATGATGCCGTATTGGCAATGACTAGACACAAAATAGGCCTACCAGACAACTTTTTGTTGTTGTTGAGTAAAGTACTATTATTATTATTATTATTATTATTATTATTGACAAAAAAAAAGTAAAATAAAAAAAAATTATTAACCTTTATGTTTTCTTCTGAAATCGGTTTCGTAACGGTAATATTCTATAGAAGGAACGCAAGAACAGAAATGTAAAGTACTGATTCTGCTCAGAGTGAACCAATGTTTTTTTTCTTTCTTTTTTTAAGCCCTGGCTCTCACCAAGCCTGGGGCAAGCCTGGATTAGCTAATGGGGAGCACCGGAAGAATTCCTGATGGGCCAGTCTGTTTTTTGGTCGTGAGGGCCAGTACTGCCATACCACTGCTATGGGGTTGAAATATGGATGCCCGTATTTAATGGGGTCATATGATGTGATTTCAAGTTTTATGGAGGACTGTTTCCTGATCCTGGGAGAGAAGACAATGCTGGCTGTTCTGACTTACAGTCTATAAGTATGACTACATATGTAAAGGATTTGCCACTGATGATTCAAACGCGTGTTTTGAGCAGTGTACAGCAGCGGTTCTCAATTCCAGTCCTCGCGCCCCCCTGCTCTGCACATTTTGTATGTTTCTCTTATAGCTTCAGACGTTTTTTCTATTCGACCGTAAGTGCCCTGAGAAGTGGACATCATTTACATTTAATCATTTAGTAGACGCTTTTATCCAAAGCGACTTACAAATGAGAACAATAGAAGCAATCAGATCAACAAAAGAACAACAACGGTATACAAGTGCTATGACAAGTCTCAGTTAGTCTAGTACAGAACACGTAGCCAGGGTTTTTTCTTTTTTTTTTTTTAAAGAATATGATAGACAAGAATAGAAAAGGTAAGTACTATTATTAGTTGGTTAGGTGCAGGCGAAAAAGATGGGTCTTTAGATGTTTTTTGAAAATGAGTAAAGACTCAGCTGTTCGAATTGAGATTGGGAGGTCATTCCACCAGCTGGGCGCAGTCCAGGAAAAAGTCAGTGAGAGTGATTTTGAACCTCTTTGGCACCACAAAGCGTCGTTCACTTGCAGAGCGCAAACTTCTGGAGGGCGCATAAGATTGATCTAATGAGCTTAGGTATGTTGGTGCCGTGCCAGTGGTCGTCTTGTAGGCAAGCATCAGTACCTTGAATTTGATGCGAGTGGCTACTGGTAGTCAGTGTTACCTGATGAGGAGAGGAGTAACGTGAGCTGTTTTTGGCTCATTGAAGACAACCCTCACTGTTGCATTCTGGATCAATTGCAGAGCCTTTGATAGTACATGCAGGAAGGCCCGCCAGGAGAGCATTACAATAGTCCAGTCTGGAGAGAACAAGAGCTTGGACAAGAAGTTGGGTGACTTGCTCTGACAGAAGGGTCTAATCTTCCTCATGTTGTATAAGGCAGATCTGCAGGACTGGGTCATTGTAGCAATATGGTCTGTGAAGCTTAACTGATGATCTATCACAACTCCTAGGTTTCTGGCTGTCCTTGAAGGAGATATGGTTGACAAACCCAGCTGTATAGAGAAGTTGTGATGAAACGATGGGTTAGCTGGAACCACCAGCAGTTCAGTCTTAGTAAGTTTGAGCTAAAGGTGATGGTCATTCATCCAGCTAGAAATGTCACTCAGACAGGCTGAAATGCGAGCAACTACCATCGGGTCATCCGGTTGGAATGAGAAGTAGAGTTGAGTGTCATCAGTGTAGCAGTGATAGGAAAAGCCATGCTTCTGAATGACGTATGACGTCATGTAGATGGAGAAGAGAAGTGGTCCAAGTACTGAGCCTTGAGGAACCCCAGTAGCAAGTTGTTGTGACTTAGAAACTTCACCCCTCCAAGACACCATGAAGGATCTATCAGAAAGGTAGGAGTTAAAACCACTGGAGTGCGGTTTCAGAGATGCCCATCTTTCTGAGGGTGGACAGGAGAATCTGGTGATTAACGGTGTCAAAAGCAGAAGACAGGTCCAGCAAAATGAGTACTGAGGATTTTGAAGCTGCTCTTGCCAGTCGCAGGGCAGCCTCAGTTGAGTGGCCACTTTTGAAGCCAGATTGGTTGCTGTCCAGGAGGTTGTTCTGTACCAGAAACATAGAGAGCTGGTTGAACACAGCTCATTCAAGTGTCTTTGCAATGAATGGAAGAAGGGATACTGGTCTGTAGTTTTCTAGAAGTGCTGGATTTAGAGATGGTTTCTTCAGCAGTGGGCTTACCCGAGCCTGCTTAAATGCTGAGGGAAATTTGTGCTGGAGAAGAGAGGAGTTGATAATGTGAGTAAGTGAAGGTATGACTGAAGAAGAAATCGCTTGAAGGAGGTGAGTGGGGATCAGATCAAGTGGGCAAGTAGTAGGATGACTGGACAGGATAAGTTTGGAAAACGTCCGTCTCTGAGAGTGGCGAGAAGGAGGAGAGAGAGTGTGCATTAGTCCGTTGTGAAGTTATCCTCAGGTCTGCGGTGTGGAGAATTGGTCACTGATGGTTCTTGTCTTATTTGTGAAGAAAACTGCAAAGTCGTCAGCTGTAAGAGTCGATGAAGGAGGAGGTGGAGGCGGATTAAGAAGAGAAGAGAAGGTTTTGAAGAGTGTCCGAGTGTCACAACAGTTGTTAATTTTGTCGTGGTAGTATGATGTTTTAGCAGTGAAGACATTTGCAGAGAAGGAAGAGAGGAGAGACTGATACACACTGAGGTCGGTAGAGTTTCTTGATTTATGCCATTTCTTCTCTGCAGCCCTGAGTTTAGAGCGATGTTCACGGAGAACATCGGACAGCCAGGGGGGCAGATGGGGTGGTGCGTGCTGGTCTAGATGACAGTGGGCAAAAAGTTGTCCAAGCAAGAGGTTAGAGTGGAGCAAAACGTGTCCGTAGCACTGTTCGTGTCCAGAGCTGAAAACTGCGAGAGTGAAGGAAGTGAGGATGAAACCACAGAGGATAGGTGAGGTGGAGAGAGTGAGCGTAGGTTCCATCGAAAGGTGACCTGCGTTGGAGCGTGTGCCGCTTCAGGAGTAAGTGCTAGGTTAGCAGTAATGAGGAAGTGGTCTGAGGTGTGCAGTGGAGCAACTAAAGAGTTGTCCAGCGAGCAACAGCGTGTGTAGATGAGATCCAGTTGGTTGCCCGATTTGTGAGTCGCTGTAGTAGACACTCGCTTGAGATCAAATGAGGCGAGCAGAGTGTTGAAGTCAGCAGCCTGGGGTTTATCTAGGTGGATGTTGAAGTCACCAAGCAGTACCAGAGGAGTACCATCTTCAGGATAGTCTGATAGCAGCACATCCAACTCCTCCAAGAAGTTTCCCAATTGACCTGGGAAAAGTGGATTTTTACAGGGTTGGTTACATTAATAGCATGTGATTCAAATGAACCATTACCTGTAGGTGATGGTTGAAGATCAAATTTCCAATCTTTCGATATAAGGAGACCAGTACCTCCATCTCTCCCAGTCGTACGAGGGGTGTGGGAACAAGTGAAATTAGTCGAGAGGGCTGCGGGAGTGGCAGTGTCTTCAGGTTTGATCCAAGTCTCAGTCAGTGCCATGAGGTTGAGACCGGAATGAGTAGCAATAGAAGAAATGAAGTTTGCTTTGTTAACAGCAGACTGGCATTTCCAGAGACAAACTGGAATAGAGAGCGTAGTAGTAGAGGTCAGAGGGACAGGCCGTAGATTTGTCAGGCAGGCCTTCCTTCGACGTACATAGCGTGCCCTCTGAGTGTTAGTAGTGATAGTAGAGATCTGAAAGCACATAGTGACTACAAGTGACCAAAATAAGTATTTGAGGACAAGCTGTACAAAAATTGAAGGGGAGAAAAGCAATACTCAGGTGCCCTGTCGGTGTCCTTGCTCGGGAGGAGTCGCGCAGGTAGAGTCGATGGTCTTTACACTCGTCGGTCTTCACACGAGGAGGCTTCACACGAGGGCTGCCCCCCGACCGCTGCCCGCGGTGACACCTACCACTTATATATTTGCCTGATTACCTGTGATTGAAATCAGCTGGTCACGCCTCCCTATTTAGCAGAGCGAAACTGGCCAGTCCCGCGATAGGCAAACGCAAAACCCGGCGCCACTTCAGCACGTATTTACCAGGGTAAGACACACAGTAAATAAAGCAAAGTTTTCCTAGCAACGACGATCACGCAGTAGTAACCCATACTCAGAATTGGTGCTCTGCATTTAACCCATTCAAGTGCACACACACAGCAGTTAGAAGTGAACACACCGTGAACACACACCCGGAGCAGTGGGCAGCTATATCCAGTGCCAGGGGAGCAACTGGGGGTTCAGTGCCTTGCTCAAGGGCACTTCAGCCATGGGTATTGAGGGTGGAAGAGAGCGCTGTTCATTCACTCCCCACCCACCTACAACTCCTGCCAGAACTGAGACTTGAACCTTCGACCTCCTGGTTACAAGCCCAATTCTCTAACCATTAGGCCACAGCTGCCCCCTGTGTGTGAAGACGTTGCGCAGTGCAAATCCATGAATGAATGTTCCGAATTGAGGTAAACTTCAACAGATTTCCCCTGCTAAGGACTAGGGAGCAATGAACACTGTGTAGGGACCATGTCAATGGGAACACAGTTTGTGCACGGAGCTCACATCTAACGAGCTGATGATCTGAATCAGGTGTGTTAACAAAGAGGGACATGCAAAATATGCAGAGCTGGGGGAGCGAGGACTGGAATTGAGAACCGTTGGCAAAATATGCAGAGTTGGGGGCACAAGGACTGGAATTGAGAACTGCTGGACTAAATGACCAATATAATGTCCAGCAGAAACCAGTCAGATCCATTTAGAAATACAGTATAAGTCATTATAATCCTTAATTATGTCCCAATGGATTCAACAAATGGCTCGTTTGTAAAGGGTTTTAATGTGTTTGTCTTGTGGCGCCGGTGTTCTGACCAGGACACGCATCACAGTATGGCAAGGGGCGTAACATTTCCGTCACACGTTTCAGGCATTTGGCCAAACATAAAGCACTGGATAGCTGGCCAATCAGAGTACACCTCACTTTTCAGACGAATGAGCTTTGTAAAAAACTATGCTTTTCAGAAAGCCGGGGCAAAGAGGAGAAACAATAATGTACAGTATGTGGAAAATTAGTTTTTTGAACCTTAAAGGGGTCATATGATGCAATTTACATTTTTCCTTTCTCTTGGGGGTTACAAGCTCTTGGTGCAGGAAGAAGATCTGTAAAGTTGCGAAGACTAAAGTCTCAAATCCAAAGAGATATTCTTTATCAATGTTACAGCAGCTCCTATAGCTGCCGACGGCTTGGTTATACAACTTTTTTTTATGCACATCAACAGTCTTGTAGTCCATGTCTACTTTTCTGTTTCTTTATTTACCAAATGCAACATTAAACATACTTGAGAGACGGTGAACATCTAACTTGTGTGTGGTAAAAACTGTATGCATTCCCCCACCGAGCCTACCTCCCTCTACGTGTAAAACACTGGTTTAAAAACACTCTGTGCACCTACTGCCCCCACCTGGTGACAGCCCAAAATACATATACATTGACACTGGCTCCAACATCAAAGTTAAGACTCTGTCACACCTCCCTAAAATTGCTCATTCAAACACGCCCCCACATCGCTACGTCACTATGTGGATATATTTGTGTAATGCCACCCAAATGTTCACACAAAGAAAGAAGCCGTGGTTTCAGTAACTGCAGTTAATGTTAAAGATGCTGTGTGTATCTAGGCAAACGCAAAAGCAGTTTATTTGGCCTTCCGAAAGTAGATGCATTTATGAATCTTTAAGATTACTTACAACAGAACAGCAACGCATTTTATGGACTTGGGTTTGTTGAATCTAGGAGAGGAGGTAATTCTGACTTTGCTACGACAATCTCGAGCTTCTGAATCAGCTACTGTAAGTATGTTTTGTTATTAGTTTAAGTATTTGCTATTGACTGTTCAAATGCGGAGTTTTGTGCGTCGTGTGCGCACGCGCATGTGTGTGTGTGTGTGTGTGTGTGAGAGAGAGAGAGAGAGAGGGTCACACAGTTGAGTAAGCTGTCTTAACTGTCCATGGCTTGTGTACTGCAGACACATACAAGCTTCATCACTGTGTCTGTCACGCGACTCTGTTCTCCTTTCGGGCTTAAACTAATGGTAAATCAAAGGACATTATTTACTGTCTTTATATTTATTTTGAAAGATGAACCTTGAAATTATGGTAAGGGGTGTTACATTCCCGACGAGTGCTTGCGTGTTCGGCCAATCACAATGCACTGGGTCAGCTGGCCAATCAGAGCAGACTGCGCTTGTCAGAAGGAGGGACTTTGTAGAAAACAACTTGTTTGAGAAAGGCGGGGCATAGAGGACCTACAATAATGTAGAGTATTTGAAAAATAATGTGTTTTTTGAACATTTCAGAAGGAGGGACTTTGTAGAAAACAACTTGTTTGTTGATCTTTAAAAAAGCATATTATAACCTTTATTTAACCAGAAAAGACTATCTGAGATGACAAATCTCTTTCACAGGAGTGACCTGGCCAAAATGAGCAACAATACAATAAGTTTCATCACAGACTTACACAGTACGAACAAACTAAAACACCTAAAACAATTAAATTTCACTGAATTATCTTCCATTTGCCGAATGACTTCTTTAAAATGATCCAAAGACAGCAAATTTTGTAGCTTCAATTACGATCGAAGGTGATTCCAGTCAAATGAGGCTGCATACACAAAAACTTTCT
Organism: Cyprinus carpio; assembly: GCF_018340385.1. NCBI lineage: Eukaryota > Metazoa > Chordata > Actinopteri > Cypriniformes > Cyprinidae > Cyprinus > Cyprinus carpio. The sequence goes on from NC_056586.1 coordinate 2,451,485, forward strand.
TACCTAATTCAGATCTAATAAATGGAACAGAGAGAGTGTAATGGTTTCGAGAACGTACTGTAGAAAATATTTCTCAACAGTTTTCTGTTGTACAAGACAAAGATAGGAAGGCAACATCCCCAAGATGGCTTTATAATAATTAAGTACCAACTTAAGCGGCCTACACGCTCTAAGTTTTCATTAATTGAAAAATATGCATTTTCATTCATTTATATGCTATATGGTTGCAATAATATCCTATTTTAGTTCAAAATTTTAAGTACCATTGTTTAAAAAAATATATATTATTGACTGACGTTTCATAGATGTTCAGTTGTTATGCTTTCAAATTTCTTGCCATTTGTATGTATGTAATTTCACAGTATTTTCACCTCCTAAATAACTACACTACTTGTGCAATCACAATTCTATAATGGTACAATTTACTCCGATGACTTTTTAAAATGTTTTTTTTTTTTTTTTGTATTACATTAAAATTATTTTTAGAATAACTGTACATAAACAGGTTAAGCAAAACAAATGTGACTATTTCTGAGAACGTTTTAACTGCAGGCAGACATTATGATACAGTAGGCCTACAAATATTTTGTTGGAGATATGTGAACAAAAAATAATTGATTAAAATCTGAGAACGTTTTAACTGCATGAAAAAAAAATTAAATAAAATTAAAAAAAACAAACAAAGCTAATATAATGATTTACAATGTAGAGAACAGTGCACTATTGCAGACTTATATACTGAGGTTTTAATTACATTATTGTAAAAGCTATAGTACGTCGCAAACTCAGTTGGGTCGGTCTAAGGCATGAAGCTCCAGGGCTGAAAATTACTCCCTCTGGGGTTTTAATGCTTTAGAAACCACTAGCTTGTGTCACGTGAGGTAGGCTACCTCAGCCAATAGTGTAATTGCAGAGACTGGCGTTCAGAGTTTTTGAGTTAGTTTACATCCAAAAATGCCCCCCCCCCCCCCCCCCCCCCCCCCCCAAAAAAAAAAAGTTTATGTTGCATTGTTTAATTTGTAATATGGACTAGAGTGCTTGTCTTGTAATACATATATGTTTAATAATAACTGACCACAGGTGTAGGAGGAGCTTGCGCATCACTGCAGCATGCTTACTGTATGTTAGTGGATGAGACCAATAAAAATCTTGCAATGCTGAAAAATACATATTGTCACTTGTTTTTGAATCCTGCAAGTAGGCCTAAAGGCTTTACAATAAAAAAGTCTGAATGATGAAACATTACTTTTTATTAACTATAAATATGCATATCGCTTATCTGATGGGCATTTCAGCCTACTTTTAAAAGCATCTTACTTTTAAATGCATCCAGTTCTAACACCTCTGGAGCCAATCCTGCTCTTCTCACCTTTTTTCATAGGGTGTGGGAGGTGGAAGGTGGTATGGCCAGTTTACAATGCTCACAAATGACCACCTCTCATCAACAATTGCGAGGATAGTTCGTGCCATTTCAAAGGTTGCGAAACCTAAGGCATAGGGGGTGGGGGGCCAAAACATTGTCTTTTGCCTTACATCTTCTTAGCCAGTGGACAACCAGTTGAGACACAGGAACTAAAGTATCCATATTTTAAAAAGAATATAAATAAATAAATAAATAAATAAATAAATAAATAAAAATAAAAAATCTAAGATTTACTCACAATGCACATTGTTTTCAAATCAATATATTTTTGTAATTAAAAAAAAAATGTAAGAAGGCTTTTTATTTGCAATCATCTGTTTGTTTTTTAATGAGCTTTCAAATTCTGTCAGTTCCTCTTCAGGAACTCAAGCTGCATCAAAGTGTTTTGGGAACGCCCTCTGCGTGACCACACTCTGAATCACATGTGTAATCAGTCCAATGGAAAGGCGAGATGTCACGGGCAGGTGACGTCATCGACCAGGAAGCTTAAAAGCACGTGCGGTGGAGCCAGCGTTAGCTTTCTGTCATTTCAGCATAGCGCTCTGTGCGTGTCAGTCTGACATTTGTTTGTGAGTCTTATTTAGTGTTGTTTGTCACAAAATCACAAGACAAAATCAAACACCTAAGTCAAGGACAGGCAGCGTTCAGGCTGTGTGTTCCTCCCTGCCCGCATTACTTTAAGGGTGGGGATACACACAGTTTGTTTGTTGTCTGCTTGGCCGCAAAGCACGCAGAGTCAGCTCTCGAGGGAGCTGATGGCCTGCTTTGGTAGCGTTTGTTTCTGCCTTGCTTCGCTTTCGGAGGGCTCTCTGTGAGGAGGGAGCCTTCATTAGAGTGGCGGCTGTGCTTGTGGGTTTCGCATATGGATCCGTTGGAGGGTTTGTAGACGGGCGAGCAGGGGCGGACTTACCCATTAGGCAAAGGTAGACGACTGCCTTGGGCCCCCAAAAGCCAAGGGCCCCCCTAAAATGCTTTTCAGGTAAGAGATGTGCACTAAGCGCGGACACGCGTTTCATAGGGGATTCTAATTTGATTTTGATATGTGATGCACATTAAACACGGACATGTTGTGCATATATTTACTCTAAGCTACACAGTATCACACCATATTTTAGATTTGAAACATTTAATAGGTGTGCAGTATTATTTATACAATATAAATTATGTGTTATATTATCCTAAAGAAATAGTGGTTTACTTTGCATCAGAGAATTTAAAGTGGTAGCCTATTTTAGTGAGCTAGGCTACATGGATTTATATGCAAAATGTCAATATTCTCACATGTTATTTTTAATTTAAATTTTAAAATTCCTTTAATAAAACAGCATGCATTTTATGTCACTCAAATACTTTGTTATTCGTTACCTGTCCTTTATTTTGCCAGATAACTTCTTGGAAAAAAGATATCTGTCTGTACACTGATTAAGAAATTGTTGCGTAATTTATTATTATTTCCTTTATTTTAGTAAAACACGAGGCACAGTATAATTTCGCTCCCATTATTTAGACCTAATTAAAACAAGAAACAAATAAATTACACCTGCACGGTTTAGCTAAATCACTGAAACTCCAAAGAATGGACTGATTAATAAAACGTCCTCATGTTTAAACTCAAGTTCTCTCATTATAATCAACCAAATGCACACAATGTTTAAAGGGAGCCTTCTTTACTTGCTTTCATAAATTTAAGTAAAGTTTAAAAAAATGCAGCCGCATTTAAATGCAGGCGTGTATCATATTCCTTAAAATATCAGAGTGTAAGATATCAGAGTGCAAGATTTGCGTGGCTGAGTGCGATGCGCAGCATTTATTCTTATTTGTCTACATATTTTACCTTCATTACAAATCTTGTTTGGTTTTATTTTGGATAATTGCATGTAAAAAAATTACTTTGTAATGCATATGCAAAATGTGAAATGGCTATCTTATTCACAGTCTATAGCATTTTATAATTATTTGTACAATAATATTTACCTTAACCTGTTTATATCTTTATTATTTAATGCAAAAGAGATTTTTTTAAAACAAGTTTATAAGAGTCATGCATCGGTTTAATCTTGATCAAGAACAACTAATGATCAACGGAATGGAGCAACATCGGCCTTTAGATCATTTTAAAATGTCAAATAGCTTTCAGTTTACAGGTTATAACTGCATCTGTCTCGGTTGTAGACTTGTGAAGATTAATTTTGCGGATCCCGTACTGTAACCGAAATGTGCTCTATTATTATTCATATTCAAGTGTTTGTGCGAAAATTATTAATGCGCATGCATTAATAATAATGAAATAACTTAAAATTGGGGTGTCTCACATACATGAGAATTTTATCTACAGAAAGCTTGAAATGTCTGCTTTTAAACGAACCAATTCAAAATGAACGCATTATGTAATCTGTGAAGGCATGTACAGTAGCCTATACTGTGGAGATGAGAGTCAGCACTGTGAATTTCATCATGCAGGTGACAAGAAAATATTTGTTTATTAATAAATAATTAAAATGTCTCCTTTTTCACAATTATTAGGCTACTTCTGCCTGTGCTTTGTGGCAAACTTAATGCATGTGCTTGAGAGCGGAATATATTAAGGCTTATTATGGAGTTTACATGCTAATTTAATATAAACGTGCGATTAGTTGAAAAATTTACTTAAATGAATGACTAGGCTACTAGTTACTAGAAAAATCTTATGTGGGGAGCAGACCTCTTAAATAACCTCTAGACATCTCTGTTAAAGTTTTTAAAGCATTTTATACGCGTTTGCATAAATACATAAAAGATTTTTGTGAATCCGGCCCCAGGTTTTGACTGCGAATATCACATCAGTAACGAATTGCCCAGTAATGAAACTAAAAATAATTAGGCCTAAATGATGTCTCGGGACAGTTTCTTATTACTGAAATATATTTTTACATTTGTATTGCCAAAACGACAATACCGCGAATAATTAAAACAGTGCAAAACTGAAAATAGTAGCTACAAAGCAACAAATACATTAAGAACAAAAGTCTTTGTCTCTTTGGCAGATGCGTGTCTCTTTCGCCAGTTTCTTTGTCTCTCTCTCTCATCTCTCCTGAGAAAAAAATAAACAAAAAACCCACCATATTACATTGTAATGTATCTAATACTCTGTATGCAGTTGCAAAAATGACAAAAGCCAAATCATAAGAGACTCATAAGAGACTTATAAAGTCCATATAAAGAGCAAGAGATTCACACCTTCATTTTTCAACCCCCACAAGCTTTACAGAACAAACCCCAGCCCCCTCCAGCTGAACTGAATTCAGTCTGTTTTTGGCTGCGAGGAACGATGTGTTGTCATGTTACTGTGTTGAATTATGCTGCCGGCACTCACAGCAGCCCTACTCTTTTTATTTATCATTTTCTCGCAGCCCATATTATTATTTTCACCAGACAATAATAAGAAAAAATTCTCAATTGATAATTAATCATTCTTTTTGCGAAAATCATTGTTATTTGTGAACGTAGGCATTTGAGGCAGGCTTTAAGACCAAGCGGAATCCTCTGCCAGCTACTCCCGCTTCACAGCAAGTGCGACTCGCGCTAACTGCACCCAGGTTCACCGTCCGCGGTTTGATTTTACAAAATCAGTTTGGGCGAATGCAACTTATTGATCATGAGACCAACATTTAGCAAGGCAGGAAAACATTCAGTCTAACTTGAAGGAAGACATATTTCATTGTAAGATAATGCTGTTAAATAGAGAGTGTAGAAATAGTGTAGGCTATTCTTAAACTTGGAGCTCATTATATTGAAGTACAAATACAAACACCAGAAGCAACCTACACTCTCTAAGTGTTCTTTCATTGAAAAGTATGCATTTTATTTATTCACAGGCTATATGGTTGAAATAATATTTTAGTTCAAAACTTTAAGTTCCATTGTTTAAAAAAATGCTTTATTGACTAACGTTTCATAGACCTTCAGTTGTTATGCTTTAAAATTCTATGCCATTTGTAATTTCACATTATTTTCACCTCCTAAATTACTACCCATGTAAAGTCACATTTCTATAATGGTAAAATTTACTCAGGCCGATGGCATTTTTTGTATGTTTTTTTATTTTATTTTTTATTTTTTATTTTTTTATAATTGTACATAAATGGGTGAAGCAAAACAAATATGATTATTTCTGATAACTTTTTAACTGCAGGCCGATATAGGCCATTATTGTACATTACAAATATTTGGATTGTCCCTTATTCTGTCCCTTATTTTCTTAAAGAATAAACACTTATTTTCTACAAGAATAAACACTATTTTCTTAAAGAATAAAATAGAAAGAATCACAATTAGCCCTTATTTTCCATTTCTGAAGTTAATTGGCAACCCTAATGATGATGTACTTATCTTTTTACTCCCCTGACAGTGGCACCTTCCTCAAAACAACAACAACAACAAAAACAACTCAGTAGTAGAAGATATGCGAGCAAATAATAGATTTAAAAAAGAAAAAAAGTGGGTGCTTGGTTTCCGAAATGGAAAACGAATACAGCTGGTTATCACACTGTAAAAAATGATATGATGAAAAGTCATGATAACATATTTTTAAGTTAGGCTACTTAAATTCATAGAAATAATTTAAGCAATTTAAAGATTTTTTTGTTTCTTGCAATGGGGTGAATGGGGTGAAAAAAACTGGATAAAAACATACACAAAACTTGTAAATAGTTAACAACATAGCCTAGCTTAGGCCCAGACTCTGTTGCTAAGTATACTATAATGTACAAACCCGATTCCAAAAAAGTTGGGACACTGTACAAATTGTCAGTAAAAAAGGAATGAAATAGTTTACAAATCTCATAAACTTATATTTTATCCACAATAGAATATAGATAACATGTCAAATGTTGAAACTGGGACATTTTGAAATGTCATGCCAAATATTGGCTCATTTTGGATTTCATGAGAGCTACACATTCCAAAAAAGTTGGGACAGGTAGCAATAAGAGGCCACAAAAGTTAAATGTACATATAAGGAGTTGCTGGAGGACCAATTTGCAACTTATTAGGTCAGTTGGCAACATGATTGGGTATAAAAAGAGCCTCTCAGAGTGGCAGTGTCTCTCAGAATGGGCAGAGGATCACCAATTCCCTCAATGCTGTGGCGAAAAATAGTGGCACAATATCAGAAAGGAGTTTCTCAGAGAAAAATTGCAAAGAGTTTGAAGTTATCATCATCTACAGTCCATAATATCATCCAAAGATTCAGAGAATCTGGAACAATCTCTGTGCGTAAGGGTCAAGGACGGAAAACCATACTTGATGCCCGTGATCTTCGAGCCCTTAGACGGCACTGCATCACATACAGAAATGCTACTGTAATGGAAATCACAGCATGGACTCAGGAATACTTCCAGAAAACATTGTCGGTGAACACAATCCACCGTGCCATTCACCGTTGCCGGCTAAAACTCTATAGGTCAGAAAAGAAGCCATATCTAAACATGATCCAGAAGCGCATGCGTTTTCTCTGGGTCAAGGCTCATTTAAAATGGACTGTGGCAAAGTGGAAAACTGTTCTGTGGTCAGATGAATCAAAATTTGAAGTCCATTTTGGAAAATTGAGATGCCATGTCTGGTGATGCATGGGTCGTCTCATAACCCACGGACCCCGTGTTGGGGCGGGTAAAGAAATTGTCACTTTATTTGCGGGGCGGGTCATTAAAAAATAAATAAAAATAACATATATGTTGTAGCGTTGGGCGATTTTCAAATCAGATCAGATCGACGATACACAATATTATCGTGCATGGGTGGAGTAAGAGAGAGACTCTTTGTTCTTGTCATAGCATAACTGTTTGGTGTTTTAAACTGCGCAGGTGCGCGCGAGAGAGTCTATGGAATCACCAATAATCTAAAAATATACTTTCAAACATACTGATAAACTAACGTTAAATATAAAAATACTATATTTAAAACAGCTAGTTCATATATAGTCGGACACAACTGTCATATCGTGCGTCCTGTGACAAATTTGCTGCATCTGCGCACGGAAGTTATCAGTCTAAATGTTCTGCAAAATCAGACAACGGTGAAAATCAAAAGTAGATTTCATGTAAAGTCCACGGTTAAAACAGTTACAAGAAAAGAAAAGGTAAGTACTAGTATTAGTTGGTATAAAGTATTTAAAACAGGTAAGTTCATATATTTGGAGTAAAGCTGAATTGAACTGATGCATCAGTCACACAGCGCTCAGGACCGCCCGCCACATGACGAGCCCGACACACCGCCACAGAAACAAGAATGAGATGCATTCTAACATAACTGTGGCATTAAACTCAGTTAGTGAGGGCTCGGTTAAAATTTTGTACATATATAGGCCATTCAGATTACTTGTTAAAGGGCAATAAAATACTTTATATCTGCAGACGATGTACGTCTGTTTGTGGATGGAGACTTCACTGGCTATAGGCTCTAATCCTCATTTGAAGTGTTGTACATATATAGGAATGTGGTGCTGAAGTGAAATAGCTGGGCAGTTTGATAGCCAAATTATAATAGGCCGCCTCATAACCCGCGGGTCGGGTAAAAATGTTTTACTTTATTTGCGGGGCGGGCTGGGGCGGGCTGGGGCGGGCAAATAATTTCATAAAAGCGGGACCCGTGGGTTGGAAAAAAACCCGACCCGTGCATCACTAGCCATGTCATCCGGACTAAAGAGGACAAGGACAACCCAAGTTGTTATCAGCTCTCAGTTCAAAAGCCTGCATCTCTGATGGTATGGGGTTGCATGAGTGCGTGTGGCATGGGCAGCTTACACATCTGGAAAGGCACCATCAATGCTAAAAGGTATATCCAAGTTCTAGAACTACATATGCTCCCATCCAGATGTCGTCTCTTTCAGGGAAGACCTTGCATTTTCCAACATGACAATGCCAGACCACATACTGCATCAATTACAACATCATGGCTGCATAGAAGAAAGATCTGGGTACTGAAATAGCCAGCCTGCAGTCCAGATCTTTCACCCATAGAAAACATTCGGCGCATCATAAAGAGGAAGATGCGACAAAGACCTAAGACAGTTGAGCAACTAGAAGCCTGTATTAGACAAGAATGGGACAACGTTCCTATTCCTAAACTTGAGCAACTTGTCTCCTCAGTCCCCAGACATTTGCAGACTGTTATAAAAGAAGAGGGGATGCCACACAGTGGTATGAACATGGCCTTGTCCCAACTTTTTGAGATGTGTTTATGCCATGAAATTTAAAATCAACTTATTTTTCCCTTAAAATGATACATTTTCTCAGTTTAAACATTTGATATGTCATCTATAATAATGTTATAATGTACCAACATTATAAACACTAGCCTATAGGATATTTTTAGTTCCCTTCACTTTACAACAAATACTTTAAATTTAACTAGGCTATCAGAACAGAGCAAGAATTAAAAATATATAATTCTAATGGATAAATATAATTGCAGTATATAATAATATAGGCAAAAAAAAAATTATAATAATTTAAAGCGAAAGGTAAGGGACTGTATATACACTGGTGGACACTTTTAAATTGGAACTCACAGCACTCTGGATTTCTTAGGACTGTTTTAATGGTAAGGACCTGACAGACCCTGTGCTTTTAACAGCTAAGGATTTCTAGTTAAGTTGGCTTGAGAAAGCCAATTTACTGAAATCAGTCATAAACTTTTTATTATTCTTCTTTTTCTGAAACTAAAATTTCTAACAAACTCAGCCCAGCTCTTCAGACTGATCTCACCGAGTGTGCTATATCTTTTCTAACTTATCAGACTTAGGGTTTTCATGAAAATGAAGATTAAAAATCATAAAAATCCCATAGACTCACATTGAAAAGTCTCTGCTCATCTGAACATTCCGTCAAACTCCAGCTGTCAAAAATTTGAATCTAAACATACTGAAGCCCATTAGACTCAATCAGACTTCTCTTTTATGTTCTTTTTTTAACCCATTCAATCTCATTCAAACTCATCTAATATTTCTCTATTTCTCTATCTATCTATCTATCTATCTATCTATCTATCTATCTATCTATCATCTGACTATTTATCTCTCTCTCTCTCTCTCTCTCTCTATCTATCTATCTATCTATCTATCTATCTTTATAGCAACACTCTAGCAACTATCCAAACCAACCTAGCAACCAACCCAGGTACCCTAGCAACCGCATAGCAATACCCTAGCAACCACCCTGGGTACCCTAGCAACAGCATAGCGACACCCTGGCAACCATCCCGGGTACCCTAGCAACCGCATATCAACACCTTAGCAACCACTCTGGGTAACATAGCAACCGTATAGCAACACCCTAGCAATCGCTCCGGGTACCCTAGCAAATGCATAGCAACACCTTAGCAACTGCCCCTGGTACCCTAGCAACCATCCCAGGTACCCTAGCAACAGCATGGCAACACCTTAGCAACCACCTGGGTACCCTAGCAACCGCACAGCTACACCCTAGTAACCATCCCAGGTACCCTAGCAACCATATAGCAACGCCTTAGCAACCACTCCGGGTACCCTAGCAACAGCCTAGCAACCATCCTGGGTACCCTAGCGACTGCATAGAAACCACCCCAAGTACCCTAGCAATCACATAGCAACACGTTATCAACCACACTGAAATTCTAGCAGCTGCATTTCTTTCTATCTCTGACAGACTGTATCGCCTTCCATTTTTCAAACTGTATGCTTTTAAAACTCATTTAAACTTCAAATTATTTCAGACTGAAAACCGTCAAACTTAAAACTTTTTAAACTTCTTAAATTTTTTAAACTTTTCAAACTTTTTATAAATTTCTGGTCCGGCTTTCTCAAGCCAACTTAAAGTTTGTTTTGACAAACTTTTAAGTTTATTGTGATTTTGTAAATGCACTATTTATTCATTCTGCTTTTGTTGTTGTCTCATCTTTTTAAAACACTTATTTTACCTCACACAGTTTAATCTGACCCCATTTTAAATTTATGTAATTCGGCCAATAAAGCCGATTGTTACAATAGTAACCTAGTATTTCTATTTTTTTTTTGTTTGTTTCATCTCATTTACTGCCTGGAAACGTAGCAGTGTTAAGAGGCTCGCGACCTCCATGGGCACCGAGCAAGCCGCTCTGGTTACACCAGAAGTCAGTCTCAAGAGACTGATTCCCTTAGTAGACTATTTGGCAGCACGGAAACTGCTGCACACTGTACTGAGAGGCCATAGAATCCAGTTCGGTTCTCCTCCTCCTCAATTCAGTGGGGCCTTTTCCAACCTCGTGGGCCCCGAGCAGGCTCTGGTAATGGAACAGAAGTAAAAACTTTCTGAGGATGGAGGCCATCAAGGTGGTCCCTCCTTGCATAGTAGACTCCGGGTCCTACAGCCAGTACGTTCCGAGGAACGATGAAGGGTTGCGTCCTATTTTAGATCTGCACCTTTGAACTGCTCAGTCAAGGGACTGAAGTTCAGCACGCTCGCACTTAAACAGGTTCTGTCTCAGGCCCTGTCCGAGGACTGGTGTGTCACGATCGATCTAAAAGATGCACATATCTCCATCCTTCCTCATCATAGGAAGTTCCTGAGATTTGCTTTTGGGGGCAAAGGCCTACCAATACCGGCTCTTCCTTTGACCTTGCATTCTCACCCCACATTTTCACGACTCAACCACATCGACGATTGGTTGATATTAGCTCAATCAGAGCAGATGGTGGTTTGACTGGCTCACACGAAAGAGCTGGGCTTAAGGCTTAATGCCAAGAAAAGTGTGCTTTCTCCAGTATGGTGAACCACTTATCTGGGCATGGTGTGGGATTTGACCATGATACAGGCACGTATGTCTCCTCAAGTTTGAGTCGATCCTCACCACAGTCGCAAGAGTGAGAGAAGGCTGGTCACTCACTGTCAAGCAGTTTCAGAGACTGCTGGGTCTGAAGGCAGCTGCGTCCAACGTGATACCTCTTGGCCTGCTGTACATGAGACCCCAACAGTCATGGTTTAAGACCAAGGGGTTCTCCCTGAGGGGAAACCCACTTCGCATGATCAAGGTCACGCGGGGATGCCTTCATGCCTTGCACATGTGGAGAAAGCCTTGGTTCTTGTCTCAGGGCCCGGTGCTGGGAGCTCCTTGTCGCTGCGTAACGCTAGCAACAGACGTGTCCCTCACCGGCTGGGGTGCAGTCATGAGTGGCCACCCTGCCCGTGGTCTGTGGAGTGGTCAGCATCTGACATGGCATATAAACTGCCTCGAGATGGTGGCCGTGCTTCGAGCACTAAAACACTTTCTCCCAGACCTAAGAGGTCACCATGTGTTGGTGCGCACCGACAACACAGCGGTGATCTCTTATATCAACCACCAAGGGGGTCTGCACTCACGCCGTTTGTATAAACTAGCGTATCAGATCCTTGTGTGGACCCAGGGCAAACTCCTCTCGCTGAGAGCAGTTCACATTCCTGGCCATCTCAATATGGGAGCAGACATCCTGTCGAGGAAGGGATGAAGCAGAGGTGGTAAAGCAGAGTTGAAGAGTTTTGGCCAAGCTCAAGTGGATCTGTTTGTGACTCGAGAGACATCTCACTGTCCCCTCTGGTTCTCTCTGACTCATCCAGCTTCACTGGGTCTGGATGCCATGGTACAGAAGTTGCCAAGGTTCCGTCTGTATGCTTTTCCACCGATTGCTCTGGGACAGAGTCTGGCTGCGGTTAGTAGCTGCATTCTGGCCAGGCCGGGTATGGTTCTTGGGCCTGATTTCTCTCTTTGATGGCACTCCATGGAAGGTTCCCATCAGGAGAGATCTCTTGTCACAGGCGGAGGGCACGCCCCTGCAAGGAGCTTGGATGCTGTGGGTGTTGCCTCTGAGGAGGCATAACTTATAGCTTCTGGTCTCTCAACAGAGGTTGTTGAGACCATCCTCCTTCCAGAGCTCCCTCTATGAGGAAACTGTATTTCTTGGTTTGGAGACTGCCTGCTCGAACCAGCTAACTGCCCGTTTGGTACAGTTCTGGAGTTCCTGCCTGTCTATCCGCAGGGTTGACACACTCCACCCTAGAGGTCTTCGTGCCAGCCATTGCAGCCTACCACACCTCTCTCAGTGGCCATTCAGTGGAAAGACACCCTCTTCTTACACGTTTCCTCCATGGTGCGCTGAGGCCGAGGCCTCCGGCCAGAGAAGGTTATGCTAAGTGGTAGATCAGGATGCTATTTCGTAGCCTTGAATCCTCTGATCTCCCCTCTTCTTGGGGGTCAAGGCTCACTTCTCCAGAAATGTGGCCTTCGGGACGGCGGGCCCTGCCTGCTTTAGCCAATCCTGGCTCTCCTTTTCTCTCGCCTTAGTTGTGCTCTTCCACACTAGGCAGGGATTTGCAAGTCTGGTGGCATGGGCATCTCGTTCCCAAAGCACTTCGATGCAGCCCGAGTTCATGAAGAGGAACATCTCAAGTTACATATGTAACCATGGTTCCTTGAGGGAACGAGACACTGCGTCTCAGTGCCATACTCCCAGCATCCCTGCCAGCATTTGCTTCATTCCTAGAAGCTAACGCCGGCTCAGCCACACTTGCTTTATGGTTACAGGTTGATTACTTCACCCGTCTATGACGTCTCGCCTTTCCATTGGACTGATTACATGTGTGATTCAGAGCATGGTCACGCAGAGGGAGTTACCAAAGCGCTTCAATGCAGCATCTCATTCCCTCAGGGAACCATGGTTACATACGTAACCTGAGACGTTTTTTACCAAAGCGCTTCAATGCAGCATCTCATTCCCTCAGGGAACCATGGTTACATACGTTACAGTGAATAAAACAGCTTGTGGATAGTCAAATAACTTTACTTACTTCAGAAAAGACAACAATACAGGCTAACATAAGTTAAGGAATTTGAAACTTATTTGTTTATGTTTTTTACTTTATTTATTTATTTTTTTACTTGCCACTAAAACTCCATCGTAGATCTTGTATGGGTGTTTAACTGCAGTCTGGTAGGCTACAGTATTTGCTGGCTAGTCATAGCAATACAGCATCATGTTTTATAGCATTTTGGCAGAAATTGTTATATTAAAAAGTTATATTAAAATGTTTGCTGCAATGTTAAAAAATACACTACTATAAAATTGTGATTTTACCAGAATAAAAAAGTTAAGTCACACAAACGTCGCATTTTGCATTTAGAAATCATTTTTAACGCGATAACTGCTATAGGCCATATTTTCCCTCACTATTCAAATTGTCTATTCAAGTTAACAGTATTCAGGCTATATAAAGGTCAAGCTAAAACCAATTAATTGAAACTGAAGCACTCTTTCATTCGGCACAAATCCAAATGTTTCCATAGTCGCCACATATTTTATACTCTTTTTATACACTCGCTTTTTCCATCTAAAACATCATTCACAAATAACAACACAGTGAGGCTGTGGTCACGCTGAATGCTACAGATTTTAATGTAATTGACATTTTATATATTTCAAGGATTTTAATAAGAAAAGTACAGCTAGCCAATTTAGTAATTTCATAATAATAATAATAATATAATAATCTTTATTTTTTAGCGTCTTAAAATGTTTCATCTCAAAGTGCTTTACATAAACAAATAAATCATCAAAATGCACAATTAAAGATAATAAAATGAACAAAAAGAGGAGATTACATCCAGAACACTTGAAAATAAAATAATATGAAAATAATAAAATAATTTTCAACTAAAAGAAAGGTGCAAATTATTCAGAGCAACATGTCGACCATGCCCCTTTCAAAAATCCTTAAAAAATGTAAAAAAAAAAAAAAATGTGTCCATCGCGTTTTTTTTTGTAGAGAATTGTTCATTTATTTTGTAAGAAATATTTACAGCCACATTTTTGGGTTTTGGTTGTTCTTTTTTTTGTTGCATCGTTATGAAATTTTTTAGTAAGGGTTTTTTCATTTATTTGGTACGAAATATTGAAATAAGAGTTTTGGCTTGGATTATTTTCTTATAATAGCCTAAGAACCTAAACACTTGTTTTTGGTCATAATACTAGAACATCATTCACATAGCTACTTTTGTATATTAGGCAGCTTGAAATGTGGAATTTAAATAAACAGTCAAATCTAAAACAAAATATAAAACTTTATGCAAATATGTAAGAATGACCACTTTTGCATCACTCAAATCATTTTTTAAGTAACTTTTAGTACACTGTAAAACCTGACAAGTCACAGTAACTCAAACCGTTTGAGTAAACAGATTGCCTTTACTTAAACCATGTAAGTTTTAAAGCTTTGCAATTATGTAAACAAGTGATTAATTAAGTGCTGATTGAGTGTTTTATAGTTAGTTCAGTTGATTACAACGAAAGCCATTCATAATCAGTTAATACACAGGACTTTCCAAACAGTTTGGTCTTCTATGGTGTCAATTAGTCACACACAGACATCAATAATCAGAATATGAACCTCAACAATGGTTACGAAAAAAAAAAAAAAAAAACATGCTGCAATGCATGCTGGATACTATTGTAGTACAAAACCCATCCATGGCTCCCAGCATGCTCTGCTGCATTGTTTTTTTTTTTTTTTTTTTTTTTTTTGTTTTTTTTATATATGGGTCACCATGTTGAGTTCATATGCTGATTATTGATGTCTGTGTGTGACTAAGTGACATCATAGAAATCCAAGCTGTTTGGAAAGTTCTTTATATTAACTGATTATCACAGAACCACTTGCTCTTAGAATCGCTTTTACTGTAATCAATCCAACTAGTTACTGTCACGACCGGGATACAAGGAGATACGGTGAGAGATCCAAACAAGGACTCCGTGACACATACTAAGACAGACCGTATAAATACACAGGGACATGACAAACGCTAATGGGGAATTGACTGTGTGCAATGATTACTAATCAGTGACAGCTGACTGCAATGAGGAGACAGGGATCGTGGGTAATGTGGTTAATTAAGTGACAGACACCGTGGGGAAGGAGGACATCTAGTGGTTACCCAGGGAACACAACCCAGATACTGTGACATAACCCCCCCTCTACGGAGTGGCTACCAGACACTCCAAGACTATAGGGACAGGAAGTGGAGAAACAAAAAAAACCCCAAAAACAACAACAACAACAACAACAACAACACAACCAGAAGACCAGGAGGGAGGTGGACTGGTGGAGGTAGAACAGGGGGAGGGATGGAGGGCCAGGCCCATGTAGGGGAACAGGGACAGGAAGCGATGGCTCCACCGGTAGCCAAGGTGGATCAGTCAGTTTAGGGGACCAGGGTAGACCCGAAAGTTCAGGTTGTGCAGACGGCCAGGGAAGAACCCGCCATTTGAGCGGCCAGGACGGAACCTGCCACTCCGGGGCCCCTGTGGAGACGTGAAGGTGCTCTGGACGGCCTGTGGAGACGTGAAGATGCTCTGGACGGCCTGTGGAGACGTGAAGGTGCTCTGGACGGCCTGTGGAGTGGTGGTGGTGTTCTGGACGGCCTGTGGGGACGTGAAGGTGCTCTGGACGGCCTGTGGGGACTTGAAGTGCCTCGGCTTCGGGCACCATCTCGGGCACCGCATCGGACACCGCCTCGGGAATGGCCTCGGACCCCACCTCGGTCACCGCCTTGGCCTTGGACACCTCCTCGGCCTCCAGCACAGCATCGGGCACCGCCTCGGCATCGGGCACTGCCTCGGCCTCCGGAACAGCATCGGGCACTGCCTCGGCCTCCGGAACCGCCTCGGCCTCCGGAACCGCCTCGGGCACCGCCTCGGCATCGGGCACTGCCTCGGCCTCCGGAACAGCATCGGGCACCGCCTCGGCCTCCGGACCCGCCTCGGGCACCGCCTCGGCATCAGGAACAGCATCGGGCACCGCCTCGGCATCAGGCACCGCCTCGGCCTCCGGAACAGCATCGGGCACCGCCTCGGCATCGGGTACCGCCTCGGCATCGGGCACTGCCTCGGCCTCCGGAACAGCATCGGGCACCTCCTCGGCATCAGGAACAGCATCGGGCACCGCCTCGGCATCAGGCACCGCCTCGGCCTCCGGAACAGCATTGGGCACCGCCTCGGCATCAGGAACAGCATCGGGCACCGCCTCGGCATCCGGGCCCGCATCGGGCACCGCCTCGGGAATGGCCTCAGGAACCGCCTCGGCTTCAAGAACCGCCTCGGGCACCGTATCGGCCTCTGCCTCAGGCGCCGCCTCCGGGACGGCAGCGGGCTGCTCGGGAACCTCTTCCGGGCCGGCAGCGGGCTGCTCGGGAACGGCCTCCGGGATGGCAGCGGGCTGCTCGGGAACGTCCGCCGGGCTTTGAGGAAAGGTAGACGCCTGTCTCCTCCTCCGCCCTCTATGATGGCGAGTCGGTGGCACCTTGTCTGGAGACTCAGGCGTTGAGTCTGCCATCTTGTCTGGCGACACAGGTGCAGATTCGGCCATCTTGTGCTGTGGCGCTGGGCTGGCGGCCATCTTGTGCTGTGGCGCTGGGCTGGCGGCCCTCTTGTGCTGTGGCGCTGGGCTGGCGGCCCTCTTGTGCTGTGGCGCTGGGCTGGCGGCCCTCTTGTGCTGTGGCGCTGGGCTGGTGGCCATCTTGGGCATTGGCGCTGGCTCCGCAGCCGGGACTTGAACACTCCTGGGAATCTCTAAGATCTGGTTCAACATGGAAAAGTAATCCAACAATGTCTCCGCGGCCCTCTTGGGCATTGGCGCTGGGCTGGCGACCGTCTGGCCTCGTGGCGTGGAGCTGGTGACCACCCTGTGCTGTGGCGCTGGGCTGGCGTCCATCTTACCTCGTGGCGCTGGCCCTGCGGCCATCATGGGCAGTGGCGCCACCATGGCGGACCTGCGCTTCTTTTCCCCTCTCCGTCCGCCATGGTGAGACAGTGGCTCTGATCCGTCACACGAGCCCAGGGTCGAAGGGGGGCCATGGTTGAGAGCGATGTTGAACCTCCTCTCAACCACTCCCTCCTCGGCGACCTCCCCTGGTTCCCCGGAAGACCACCAGGCGAGTTCCCTCAAAACGGCTCCTCTCCCGCTCTGTGGCTGGGGAGGAGACGTGAGCAGACATACCGCTTGATCTCAAGTGGACGGAGTCCTTCTGTCACGACTGGGATACAAGGAGACACGGTGAGAGATCCAAATGCGAGTACGTCTTTTATTAAGGGCAATTCAAAGAATAAACAGTCCAGGCAGGGGTCAAAACCAACATAAACAAACAAGGACAAAAGGCAAGAGCACGACTAGGAAAGGACGTGAATACACAAGGACTCCGTGACACATACTAAGACAGACCGGTATAAATACACAGGGACATGACAAACGCTAATGGGGAATTGACTGTGTGCAATGATTACTAATCAGTGACAGCCTGAGTGCAATGAGGAGACAGGGATCGTGGGTAATGTGGTTAATTAAGTGACAGACACCGTGGGGAAGGAGGACATCTAGTGGTTACCCAGGGAACACAACCCAGATACTGTGACAGTTACACAACACTTATTTCATCAGAGATTAGACTCCAAACAGTTCAATAAACAATGATTATCATCACCAATATACAGTATAACAACCAACATCTAGGTACAGGTTAGATTAAAAAGAATACTAACCTGAATGCACTGTAAGTTGCTTTGGATAGAAGCAGCTTCTAAGAGTGTGAGTGTGTGTGTATAACACCTGATGATATTTTTCTCTGGGCTTTTGAGTTACAACAAATGGTTACAACAGCCAGAGAAAAAACTAAGACAGAAATCAAGGGTTTTGAGTTACAACAAATGGTTACAACAGCCAGAGAAAAAACTACTTTAAATGAAAACATAAATCAACATCTAAAACTTAGTTAATTCTCAATCAGATCTTCTGTAGACGTCTGACAGAAATAAAGTCAGTCTGGTTATTAATAAGTGGAGCTGGTGATGCTTTTTGTGGGGTTGTTTAATCAGATCTTGAGAGATTTAATGTATTTTATTTCAGTTTATTTTATCTAAGGCTGTGTCTGAAGTCAGTTGTAGTTCTTGTGTTTCTCTTTTTTTCAGTAATTCTGTTTGTTAACAGCAGCTGTTCATCACTAATTCACAATTATCACTCAATTAATCACTTAATTATTTAATTGCAATGTATATCTTCTTTCAGTGAACTCAACTGAATTAAGTTCAGAGTACTCGTAACTGTTAAGTTTTAAAACTTAAATGGTTTAAGGCAATCGGTTTACTCAAACGGTTTGAGTTAACATAACTTTGTCAGGTTTTAGTGAGGCTGTGTCTGAAGTCAGTTGTAGTTCCTTTCTCTCTTTTCTTCAGTAATTCTGTTTGTTAACAGCAGGTGTTCATCACTAATGCTCAATTATCACTCAATTAATCACTTAGATTACTTAATTGCAATGTATATCTTCTTTCAGTGAACTCAACTGAATTAAGTTCAGAGTACTCACAACTATTACGTTTTAAAACTTAAATGGTTTAAGGCAATCGGTTTCCTCAACCAGTTTGAGTAAACCCAACTTGTCATGTTTTTAAGGATATTTGTTTACACAAACGGTTTGAGTTACGTTACTTGTCGGGTTTTACGGTGTGTTATATTTATTACTTAAATGGTTTAAGGCAATCGGTTTCCTCAATCGGTTTGAGTAAACCTAACTTGTCAGGTTTTTAAGGATATCTGTTTACTCAAACGGTTTGAGTTAAGTTACTTGTCGGGTTTTACAGTGTATTTTTATGTAAGGTTATCATACAGTCAGAATCTCATTCTGGCCCATGCCTAGTTAAAACCCACAAACTTTGGATTAATAGACTAGAACTCAGCCCACTGTCACATCACCTACATCCAAACCAGCAGTCAAAGAGACACACCATTCAACAAAATTAGGTAACACTTTGTGTGGGTTTTATTTTATTTATAATTATGAAGGTTTTTATGTTATTTATTTAATTTATATTTAATTAGTTAGAATTTTTGGTTATTGTTTTTTTTAGTTTGTTTAATATTTTTTTAACAAACATTTTAGATCATTAGTTAATGTATATTCAAATACAAATGCCATTAAACTTTCAATTCCATATAATCAAGCACTCATTGAAAATCTACAAATGATTTTAACAGATGTTATACAATGATTAAAAGCTTTTGTTAATGCACAACACATTATCTGCTATTGAGGTGTGATACTGGTAAGGTTATGGACAAGTTTGGTGGTATGGGTAAGTTTAAGGGTTGGTTAAAGGGTCAACAGTATACAGGGTTTAATTTGATTATTATAAGGGAACACGGTTCAACCTGTTTATATTATTATGTTTTAATACATGAACATGTATTTTCTTTAAAAAAAAAAATTATTTCCCCGTTTATTTATAATTAAATGAATAGCTATCCTGTTTAACTGAAGAGTAGTTATGTGATTGGTGAGGCAATAAAAAACTTTTAGCACCAAAATTACTCAGCATTTCCGGGTTCACCTAGTTGGCTACTAGACTCAGCAGCCACCCTTTACACAAACCTTGTTACATAAGTCCAATGCCCATAAAGACAATAAACGATTAGTAATCATTTTTAAACCTTTAAAAAGGATGAATGGTTTCAACTTTAGATTGGATACTGCAAAAACATAAACAAATGATCAATAAATGATTAGTAAAGATCTATGAATAGGGTAAATTCAGGTCTTTCAGGATACTTTTTGCCATTGAGATGACTGTTCATAAAAGTATTAATTATTAGTAAAAATGTATAAACATTTGCAAATGATGAATAGTTTCCACTTTAGATTGGGTACTGCAAAAACACGAACAAATAATTAATGGATTATTTTTTAAGATGTGTAAATAGAGGTCTACAAAACAAACAAAGATCATACACAGCAAAAAATCCAGAGTGAAATCAACTCTGCTGGGAGTACATGTGAGACCACACTCAAGAGTGTGAAAGTGTTAAAATAGGAGTGTTAAATTAACACTGAAGCGGAGTTAGTTAATGAGATAATTAAGTGATTAACTGAGTGATGATTGACCATTATTGACAAAACCTGATGTTAACAAGCAGAATCAACAAACACAAAAATCACAATTTTTTATGTCACCATTATAGTGGTAAGTGTTTGCTTTAGTTGGGCTCTTGACCCTTACGTTTTTAAATTTAGATTTGGTTTGGCTGTTATAACTCAGTTGTAATAGAGAGGCAAGTTATTTGATCTGAATCACTGAACTTATTTAAAGCATAAAACATTAGGTCTGAACATTAGAAAACAAACTACTAAAAGTAGCACTGAAAACAAAAATAGAATAGTAAGAATAAAGGAAATTACTAAGACAATTCAGCTAATAATTTATTCATGCCACAGTGCATGATGGGAGCCATGGATGAATTTTGATAGGTGGCACCCAGAATGCACTGCAACACAAGTCTCCTGCAACATGCTTTTTTGATTGTCACCGTCGTTGAGGTTCACAGGTTGATTCTTGATGTTTGCATGTCTAAATGAAAGATTCTTTTGAAAGATTTTTGAACAAACAACTTTTAAGAAATTCCACAGATTGTATTTAAAATGCCGGCAATCCTATGCTGAAGAATCATTCAACAATGAAAGTTTAACTGAGTGATTCAGGAAAACCAATATTTTTTGTTTGCCCGTCTGTTTTATTATTCCATTACAACAGCCAAACAAAATCTGACTTTAAAATATTAAGGGTCAAGAGCCCAACTAAAGCAAACATTGGCCACTATAATGGTGACATTAAAATAGTGATTTTCGTCTTTGTTGATTCTGCTTGTTAACATCAGGTTTCGTCAGTAATGGTCAATCATCACTCAATTAATCACTTAATTATCTCATTAACTTTAACTCTGATTCAGTGTTAATTTAACACTCCTATTTTAACACTTTCACACTCTTGAGTGTGGTCTCACATGTACTCCCAGCAGAGTTAATTTCACTCTGGATTTTTTGCTGTGTATGAACTGAAAGTTTACGAACATTTGTTTAATTTGCATTTAAATTTTCATTGAATAATCATATGTTAATTATTAGGTAATGGTTAGTAAGTTCATTAGTAAATATTAACAAGAACATTATCTCATATTTCTAGCTATGTGAATATAACTACACAGTAAAACCCCCAGTGTTAAATTAACACTCCCAGTGTTTATATAATCCACACTCAGTGTTAAAAAAGTAACACTGAAGCAGTGTTAAAGTTAATGAGATAATTAGTAATTGAGTGATGATTGAGTATTATTGAAGAACACCTGCTGTTAACAAACTGAATCACTGAAAGAAAGAAAAACAAGAACAGAAAAAAGAGACAAGCAGAAATACAAGAACTGACTTCAGCCACAGCCAAAGATGAAATCAACAAAGAATACATAAAATCTCTCAAGATCTCGGCAGAGGATGATTAAACAACTCCACAAATAGCATCACCAGCTTCACACATTACTAACAAGATGGACTTTATCTCTCAAGATCTCAGCAGAGGATGATTTAGCGGTCAGTGTGCTCTTGACCCTTGACTTTAAACCACTAAAATTGTTTGGCTTGTCATAACTGTGTGTTTGTTTACACGTTTTTTGCGGTAATCTGGTGTTGATGGTTATGTTTCAATAAAAAAAATCATCAGCATTTAATCACCAGCTTCACATATTTTTGTTTAGATGGTGTTTATGATTATTTTTAATTTTGTTAGTGATCACATGAAATACATAGCTTGATCCAACAGTTTTATGATTAATTTTGTTTAGAGCATGATCATGATAATGTTTAATTTTTTTAGTGATAAATTGAGATTTATGTTGATTGCCACCATTGTTGCGATTCACATGCTGATTCTTGGTCTGTTCGATAAGTTTCAAAAGTCTTTCAAATTAATCTTAATTATGTCAGATCTTAAGCATTGTATATAACATAAGGGCAATAAAAAAAATTACTTAATGTATAAGTGAAACAAGCTGGTTTATGCTGAAAACATCTTTATTGAAACATAAACATCACCTAATCCCATCTGGCCTGTTTTTTTTTTGTTTTTTTTGATGTTATAGCAAATGTGCAAACAAACACACAGTTACTGCAACCAAAGGAATTCTAGTGTTTTAAAGTCAAGTGTCAAGAGCACAGCTTAAACAAACACTGACCTCGATAATGGTAACTTAATTGATAACAAAACTAAAACCTCAACATCTAAAGTCAATTTTGTTAGTAATTCGTGAAGCCAGTGATGTTGTTTGCGGAGTTTTAAAATCATCCTCTGCCGAGATCTTGAGAGATGTAATGTCTTCTTTTATCTTGCATTGATTTCATCTATGGCTGTGGCAGAAGTCAGTTGTAGTTCTTGTATTTCTGCTCGTCTGTTTCTGTTCTTGTTTCTCTTTCTTTCAGTGATTCAATCATCACTCAATTACTAAACTAATTATCTCATTAACTTTAACACTGCTTCAGTGTTTCTTTTTTAACACTCTGAGTGTGGATTATATAAACACTGGGAGTGTTAATTTAACACTGGGGTTTTTACTGTGTAATGATCTGTTAAGCATTATATAATGTATGTTAATGATTTATAAATGATTTATTATAAAGTGTTACCCAAAATTATTTGCAGATAATGCAGTGTACATGCAAATTCAAAATGATCTAACAGTGTTGGATAAATTGTTATAGAAATTGGTATAGTTTCTAACCAGTAGGCAGTGCTGTCACTAAACCTATCTCAGATAAATGGACCTTCAAGCCTCACAAGTTTTGTCCAATGTCAAAAGCATTGCTAAGATACATCGTGACTACTTTTTGAGGACAGTGGTCAGGAACCTATGGCTCACTAGTCACACCTAGCTCTATGACAGGCATGAGCAAAGGGGGGTGCTTTGGGGGCTCAAGCCCCTGTCCTTTCTCTAAAATTAGCTAAAAGTGGCCCTCTCTTGACAGCTATCAACAATAATAATGAGGTCAATATTGTGTGTGAATGGCTCAAAAATCATACCTGTTTACCTGTTTCACTTACCTGTCAGTCTGAGACACCATTGCCATTGCATTGCTATAGATTGCATGCGTCTTAAACAAGCTCAAATTTCATTGGAGAGTCTTGCATGCCTCTTAATTAAGATAAGATTTATTTGGATTTCAAATCTGAAAAGGTTTTTGTTTGTGTATATCCTTAAAAACCAGACAAGTTAGGTTTACTCAAACCGTTTGAGGAAACCAATTGCCTTAAACCATTTAAGTTTTAAAACTAACACACTGTAAAACCCGACAAGTAACGTAACTCAAACCTTTTGTGTAAAACAAATATCCTTAAAAAACATGACAAGTTGGGTTTACTCAAACCGTTTGAGGAAACCGATTGCCTCAAACCATTTAAGTTTTAAAACTTAACAGTTATGAGTACTCTGAACTTAATTCAGTTGAGTTCACTGAAAGAAGATATACATTGCAATTAAGTAATTAAGTGATTAATTGAGTGATAATTGAGCATTAGTGATGAACACCTGCTGTTAAAAAACAGAATTACTGAAGAAAAGAGAGAAAGGAACTACAACTGACTTCAGACACAGCCTCACTAAAACCTGACAAGTTATGTTTACTCAAACCGTTTGAGGAAACCGATTGCCTTAAACCATTTAAGTTTTAAAACTAACAGTTATGAGTACTCTGAACTTAATTCAGTTGAGTTCACTGAAAGAAGATATACATTGCAATTAAATAATTAAGTGATTAATTGAGTGATAATTGTGAATTAGTGATGAACAGCTGCTTTTAACAAACAGAATTACTGAAGAAAAGAGAAACACAAGAACTACAACTGACTTCAGACACAGCCTTAGATAAAATAAACTGAAATAAAATACATTAAATCTCTCAAGATCTGATTAAACAACCCCACAAACAGCATCACCAGCTCCACTTTTTAATAACCAGACTGACTTTATTTCTGTTAGACGTCTACAGAAGATCTGATTGAGAATTAACTAAGGTTTAGATGTTTGATTTATGTTTTAATTTAAAGTAACCATGTTAGAGATCAGTGTTTGCTTTAGTTGGGCTCTTGACCCTTGATTTCTGTCTTAGTTTTTTTCTTTGACTGTTTGTTGTGACTCAAAGGCCCAGAGAAAATCTCATCAGGTGTTATACACACACTCACACTCTTAGAAGCTGCTTTTATCCAAAGCAGCTTACAGTGCATTCAGGTTATCATTTTTTTTTTTTATGTAACCTGTACCAAGCTGTTGGTTGTTATACTGTATATTGGTGATGATAATCAGTGATTATTGAACTGTTTGTAGTTTAATCTCTAATGAAATAGGGTGTTGTGTAATTAGTTGGATTGATTACAGTAAAAGTGATTCAAAGAGCCTGTGCTTCTGTGATAATCATTTAATATAAAGAACTTTACAAACAGTTTGGTTTTCTATGGTGTCACTTAGTCACACACAGACATCAATAATGAGCATATGAACCTCAACAATGGTGACCATAAAAAAAAATAAAAATAAAAACTGCAGCAGAGCATGCTGGGAGCCATGGATGAGTTTTGTACTACAATAGTACCCAGCATGCATTGCAGCATGTTTTTTTTTTTGTTTGTTTTTTTCGTAACCATTGTTGAGGTTCATATTCTGATTATTGATGTCTGTGTGTGACTAATTGACACCATAGAAGACCAAACTGTTTGGAAAGGCCTTTTATATTAACTGATTATGAAAGAATCACTGACTTTTTGAATGGCTTTCATTATAATCAACTGAACTAACTATAGAACACCTGTTTAGTAAGATTTTGAACTCTGAATAGCTCCATAATTGATGATTATCATCACCAATATGCTATATAAAAACCAATACCTGATCATATTTTCTCTGGGTTTTTTGAGTTATAACAAACATGTTTCAAAAACACATGGTTACAACATCCCAAAAAAAATAATCTAAGACAGAAGTCAAGGGTCAAGAGCCCAACTAAAGCAAACACTGATCTCTAACATGGTTACTTCAAATGAAACAATAAATCAACATCTAAACCTTAGTTAATTCTCAATCAGATCTTCTGTAGACGTCTGACAGAAATAAAGTCAGTCTGGTCTTAATAAGTGGAGCTGGTGATTCTGTTTTGTTAACAGCAGCTGTTCATCACTAAAGCTAAATCAGCACTTAATTAATCACTTGATTACATAATTGCAAAGTTTTAAAACTTACATGGTTTAAGTAAAGGCAATCTGTTTTTACTCAAACGGTTTGAGTTACTGTGACTTGTCAGGTTTTACAGTGTAGTATAGATGGATTTTTTTTTTTTTTTTGACATTTTTTTTGATTAGTATAGCAAACAACATGATTTACTTGTGGTTTCCATGGTTTAACTATATTAATGTAGGTTTATATGTTTATTTTTATTATATAAAACAACATGATTTACTTGTGGTTTCCATGGTTTAACTATAGTAACCTGTGGCTCGTCAGCTCTCTCACCCTTTACCAAGAAGTGATTGATAAAAATTAGACACTAGTTCTGCCGAAAAAAAAAAAAAAAATGAAGCCAATTACAACTCCTTTGTGGTAAATCCTACCTAAGTTAATGAAAAGTTAGAAATAATAATATAACTATAGTAACCAAGCACAAAGTGCATGTTCAGTGCTGTTTGTGAGTGTCATGACAGCAGTCAGCGGCAAACAAATCTAGAGCTCCTGCCCTTATATTCAAGCAGCCACATAGCTTGTAATGGCAAAAAGAAAGAAAAGAGTAGCAGTGAAAATTTAATATATATAAAGTGTTTTAAAAAAAAGTGACTGGACTGAAACATATGATAAACATTTAATAATCTGCACAGCTTTCAATGGGTGGGACAGTTTGAAAGTATTAATAATAAACATGAATAAATGCAGAAATAAAGAGCAGGATATTCGTAATACTAAAAATAAATATTAAAAGCACAATAATGAATAAATGAGAACTCAATCCGCTACTTACAGGATGCTCTTAGTGTGCACGCTGTGAGCGCATAATCTTTGTCCCCGGTTGTGCACTGAAACAGTCAAATACATACACTGTAAAAAATTATTCACTTTATTTACTCAATAAAATTGTTTAAAATTTTATATCCAATATTATTAATTAAATTTAACAAATTAGAATTATTTAGAAATAATCAAATTAGATGCTTACAAGCAACCATTCAAAATGAGTAGAAGAACATGAAAAAATTAAGTAAAATTTACACAAAAATATTGATTTCATTAAAAACACAAACATACAAACAAAAACACTATGCTAAAGAATACTATGTTATACATGCCAGGCCAGTAGTTGGCGATGTGAAAACATTATATGCATGCACATGACGTCAACTTTTTTACAAATTCACATTTTTGTTGCTTACATAGATATGATACAGGCATCATGTTCAGAAGTTTGTGTCTCTTCAGGCCCCCAAAACAGAGTTATTGAAGACACCTAAAGTTCACAAACAGAATCACTGAAGGAGAAAAGGGTACATTTATAGGGTTATCATTATAGTGGTCAGTGTTTGCTTTAGTTGGGCTCTTGACCCTTTTTAATATTACATTTTGTATGGCTGTTGTATAACTTAATTATAACAGCTAGACATGCTAAGAGTAAAGATGTTCAGGTGGTGTTGGTTATGATTTTACATAATCATTGTTTGGCCTGCGTGTTATAAATAGAGCCTGTTCTCTGAGTTAAATTAACATTCAATATAGTAGCCCCTGTAATTCAACAACAGAAAAGCCAAAATTTTCTGTAAAATCCAGAGTTTAAGAATTCTGATTAAGAAAAAATTTGTAGTGGGAGAGGGAAACCTTATTTTAGGCACACAGTGACATCAAGAACCAGCGTATGAATCTCAAGAATAGTGACAAACAGCATATTCAGATTAACAGATGAACTGTAAGCATCACAAAACAAGCTACTAAAAATTGCATAAAAAAAGTAAAAAATAAAATAAAGAGAGAATGTATCTAAGACAATTTATCTCATAATTTATTCATGCCGCAAAGCATGATGGGAGCCATAAATGAGTTTTGATTGGTGGCACCCAGAATACAGTGCAACATGATTTTTGATAGTCACCATTGTTGAGGTTCTCAGCCTGATTCTTGATGTCTGTGTGCCTAAATTAAATACATTTTATTTTTTAAAATGTTTTGATCACAAATGCTTCTAAGAATCTCTCTAATTATGCTGAAAATACCTGACCTTATACTGTATAGCCAAAGGACACCTGTTGTTGATAAGACACAACCAACCCAGAAATCCAGATCAAATGATGTCAAAACAAACAACACCACCTGATCTTATTCTTTATTGGCTTGTCTAACTGCTGTATCACAATTACAGCAACCACAAAATTTGTTTAAAAGTTTAAGGGTCAAGAGCACAACTAAAGCAAACACTGACCACCGTAATGGTAACCAAAATGTAGATTATTCTCTATCAGTGATTCTGTTTGTTAACATCAGGTGTCTTCAATGACTCTGTTTAGGGCGCTTAAAAACATAAGCTTTTGAACACAATGCCTATATCATCTCCATGAAAGCAACAAAAACATGAATTTGTGAATTACATTTTTGTGCTGTGTTTCTTAATCGCCAACTACTGGCCTGGTATGCATAACATAGTATTCATTAGCATAGTGTTTTGTTTTTCTTTCTCAAAGAAATTTTTTTTGTTTTGTTTTGTTTTGTTTTGTTTAAACTTTACTTGTTTTTTTTTGTGCTATTTGACTAATTTTGAATGGTTAATTTCTAAGCATCTCATTTGATTAATTCTAATAAATTCTTATGTGTTAAATTTAATTAATAATATTGCTTGTAATCTGTTGCCATAATTTTATTAAGTAAATATAGTGTATTATTTTTAACAGTGTACACCAACTACGCACACATTTCCTATCATGTGTGCCTATGAAAGACGATCAAACCAATCAGAGTAGGTATGGGGCGGGTTAACATGTGCAACCCCGCCTCTATATGCAGGCTGCAGCCAGGTGCTTCTCGTTTTTTGTCCAACAAAACCAATATTTTTGTATACATTTTATTTATTTTCTTTCATGTTATTTTACTCATTTGAATGATTGCTTGTAACAACTCATCTGATTAATTCTAATTAATTATAATGTGTTTGTTAAATTTAATTAATAATATTGCTTGTAATCTGTTGCCACAATTTTATTGAGTAAATATAGAGTATCACTTTTTACAGTGTATGTCAAAATGCCCACTTTGGCTTCGGCTTCCAGTTCCTGTCTGCTGTGCTACTGAGTGGTTTGAGAAGGTAGCTCCGTGTAGCTTTGTTTTTCTGTCGGAAGCTCTATCTTATCACTTTCTGTTGTTAAAACTGCTAAATTATAAATTAACACCATACTTCTGACATTATCTAACATACTAATTTGATATAGTTTGCTTTTTAATCTAAACTGCGAGTGCAGCATTAGCATTCCGTTAGCCTGTTAGCTTGTCGTTCGCACCTACCGTCTCTTTTTCTCTCTCTCTCATTCCATTTTATTTATTTATTTATTTTTTGTCCTCTCTTGCTCTGTTTTTCACAAGTTCATTAAACAACTGTGGTACTGGTAAGTTGGAATCATTCAACAATCACGGTGAGTAATGGCTTCTGCTGTCATTGTCACTTGCACTGCTTGCCACTGCTTGCCATGTATAGTGTAGCTTTCTCTGTCAGGGGCGAGGTATTCACATGTGATAAATGCTGGGAAATAGGCTGACAGAGAAGAGCTCAGAACTAGAGAAACGCATCCAAACTTTAATTAAGGATAGTAAGAATGTGAGGGCCTTAGATACGGCTTTGGATGTGACTAGCTTTGCGAGTCCCATACATAATCCAAACTTTAATTGAAGATAGTAAGAATGTGAGGGCCTTAGATACGGCTTTGTTTTTTTTGCAGAGCCCCCACAGCAGGGTGACTGTGAGGTGGCACAGATGCGGTTCTGACGCACCCACTGAGAAACCTGTTGAAAGAGCCTTAGTTATTGGCGATTCTATTGTACGGAAGCCACCATAGTCCAATGTATAGTGGGAGCCAGACTAAACCCTGATTCCTCATCATCAGTTAGGATCCTAGGTGGGCTATTTGATAGCAATCTTTCCTTTGAAAACCATGTTTCTAGCATTTGTAAAACTGCATTTTTCCATCTTAAAAATATATCTAAATTACAACCTATGCTGTCAACGTCTAATGCAGAAACGGTATTTCATGACCTAAGGGTTAGATTATTGTAATGCTTTATTGGGTGTTTGCTCTGCACGCTTAATAAACAAACCTTAGCTGTTCCAAAATGCAGTTCTTACTAGAACCAGGAAGTATGACCATATTAGCCCGGTTCTGTCAACCCTGCAAGGCTCCCTATTGAACAACGAATACATTTTAAAATCTTGCTAATTACTTATAAAGCCCTGAATGGTTTAGCTCCTCAATACTTGAGCAAGCTCATATTGTCCTTCACGTCCGCTTCAATTTCAAAACTCTCGCCATTTGATAATTCCTAGAATATTAAAATCTACTGCGGTCGGCAGATCCTTTTCCTATTTAGCACCCAAACTCTGGAACAATCTACCTTTGTTTTAGTATGGGGTATGTTTTTGCTTAAAGGGTTTTATTTTTTGTGTGTTTTAAGGTTTTTAAGCTATCACATTTTTTATAATTCAAATCCATTAAAGGATTGTTAGGCTGAATTTATTAGGTCAACTGTAACCAGGAACACTTCCCATAACATCCAATGTACTCATTACATTGTAAGAACAATAGCATCTACGCTAATAATAGTCTCTTTCCCTCTTAT
Source organism: Cyprinus carpio (assembly GCF_018340385.1). NCBI lineage: Eukaryota > Metazoa > Chordata > Actinopteri > Cypriniformes > Cyprinidae > Cyprinus > Cyprinus carpio. The sequence goes on from NC_056586.1 coordinate 2,481,632, forward strand.
TCCGAGGTCACCGTAGCCATACGGATCCAGTTTGTATCCAGACCAGATGGTGTATCAGCACCAAGAGATGACCTCTACAGTCCTGAATGTCAGCGAAGACCATATCAACTAGATGTGCCCTAGTGACAGATCCCCTGCAAAGACCTCATCACCTCGATGACCATCGGCACAAGACCACGGTAACCAGACAAGTCCTCTGCACCGTTGTGCAGCCTGAAATTATACCACGCCATGCTGGTTTTGTCTGGCCAGAGTAGAACTACCACTCCCCCACCCCCGACTAAGCCTGGTTTCTCCCCAAGGTTTTTTCTCCATTTCTGTCACCGATGGAGTGTTGGTTCCTTGCCACTGTCAGCTTTGGCTTGCTTAGTTGGGGACGCTTGACTGATTGCACAGACACTATTGGAAGAGAACTGAACTGGATGATGACATCAATGAATCATCTGACTTTCACTGAATGAACTGACTTTAGCTTGAAAAATGACTCTGTTATTTTTTTCTTGCATCACTGACAAACTCTTTTCTTATTTGACACCATAAAGATGCTTTGACACAACCAGTATTGTATAAAGCACTATACAAATAAAGGTGACGACTTGACTTTGGTGAATATAAACACAAACACAGTCAGCTTAAGCATGTATGTTGTCCTTAACTCATACACACACAGAAAACTCTTAAGAAGATTAATGCTCCTTAGGTGGTCACTCAGCCTCACAGAAAAAGCCATGTACATTTATTTCTATTTTGCAACTTATTTATTACTTGTTGCATATAAATGTTATTTTTATAAAATTATTATTATTATTTTGTTTTATGCTTCTTAGGTAAAGCCATGTACATTTATTTAATTCTTAATAGGTATGAATGTTATTTTTATAAAATTATTATTATTATCCAAAGATCCATCCAAACTTTGTGAGTCTTGGTTTGAAGATCAAGTGAAAAACAAAGCACCCAATAACATTTTAAATTTATGTGTTGGAAGAGATGATCTCACCTGATACTGTCAGTGTAACTGCATCACTCATTAGTGACCAGCGTGTTCCTTCTGTCTCTGATCCTTTACAGGTGTATTTACCTGCGTCAGGCTCAGTAACAGACCTGAATGTGAGTTCCTGTTGATCACTGAAAACACTGGTTGAACCTTCTTTATACCAGCTGTAGCTCCAGTTAGTGACTCCTTCACCATCTATTTCACATCTGAGTGTGACTGTGTCTCCTCTGAACACATGTTGAGCAGGTTTAATGGTCACTTTGGGTTTTGGTCTTTCTGTAGAATAATAACGATTCACAGTGAAAATAATATAATAATTTAATAAAAATAAAATGCGTTTTTACTGTATATAACAAATTAGCTCAAAAGGCAAATATTAATAATTAGTCATAACTTGTATTCCCCATTATGTTGTTGCACTACACAGTTTGTTAAAAAAAATATTATATATAGGCAAGCAGATGAGTCCAGAACACAATGTTTTTATACTTTAAATTTTTTACTTTTTATACTCACCTTTTGTGAAAGAAGCAATAGAGCTTGTCATCATACCCAAGATAGGCAGAGGGTTACAGCCGATCTTGGATCTGCAAGTTTTGAATGGGAGCTTGTGCAGGGCCCCATTCAAGATTTGCAGATCTGTGTTTACAATGAAACATATTCTGACATGCTTTTGCCCCCAAATTTGGTCAGCAGTGACCGAACTGAAGGACGCGTGCTTCAATGTCTCAATTTTGCTGTGACACAGACTGTTTCTTCGGTTTTCTTTTCTTTCTTTCGCCACAAAGACCCCCAGAGATGCCCGATCAGCTCTGTGCTTTCCTTTCTGCCAGAGAGGTTGGAGCAGAGGCTGCCCTCTTGCACACTGAAAGTTTATGTCACAATGTCACAATACAGTGGGCAGCAGGTTCTTGGGGAAGCACAATCTGATCATCATGTTTCTGAGATGTGCCAAGAGGCTAAGTCCTCCAAAGCCGCCTCTGTTTCCCTTAGGTTGTTGGGGAGGTTCTTTGTGATCATCATGTTTAGCCGCCTCTGTTTCCCTACAGAGAGCTCCGTTTGAGCCATTCGAATCAGTTGAGCTTAAGATTCTGTCATTCAAGACAATGCTCCTGACTGTGCTCAACTCCATCAACTGGGTGACGTTACCCTGAGACCCTGGCTTGGATATTTGCCCAAAGTTCCTACCACTTCCTTCTGGGACAAGGTGGTAAACTTGCCCTGAGGTGGAAGACCCAGCTCTTGATTTGCTGTGTCCCAATCGTGCCTTGCACATTTATGTGGACAGCACGCAGACCTTCAGAAGCTCTGAGCAACACTTTGTCTGCTTTGGAAGTCAGCAGAATGGAAAGGCTGGGTGACACCTAATACATTTGTGAGATTATACAATTTCTGGTTGGAGCCAGTTTCCTCCCATGTGTTGGGTTTGAACTGGCAAATCTGTCGAAGGTCTGGCTTGGTGTTTTGGTTGCCACTTCATTCCTCCCTCAGTAGGGGATGTGTGCACCATTTCATATCTCCAGGCAAGTTCCCCAGTTCACAAACCCTGAATATGAATATCCTCCAGACAGTCCCAGTACTTGCATTGCATGCCAGTCTGTCAACACCTGTACTGTAGGGCTGCACGATTAATCGAATGTGATTGTCATGCGTATCTTGTCAGTAAAGCCGGTTCTGTAATCAGTAGTACATATCCATCACAAGCTTTCAGATGGAGCAGCATTTACTACACAGAGCCGCAGTTCACTGACAAGCTACACAAAATCGCATCCATAATCATAGACGATTTAATGACACGATTATGACATTGAAGAAATTGTCAGTGAACTCCGGCTCTGTGTAGTAAATGCTGCACCACCATGGACTTTTAGTTTGTTTTTCTTCCCTCATGTTTTCCCCTGACCTAGTTTTCCCTTGTGATTAGTTCATTCTGTTCACCTGTGTTTAATCTACTTATTAGTTCTCTCGTTTAGTTAGTATAAGTACTTGCCGTTCTGTTCCTTATGTTGTCCAGTATTGTTTGATGTTACTCTGTGTGTGAGAACTTCTTCATCTTGTGGATTATATATTAAAAGGATTTATTTCTATTATCTTCATTGTGCCTGCATCATCCTTGCAGCAGTCGGTGTGACAGGAACACTATGAATATTAAGGTCTAAGAATGTTTTAGACCAATGTTTTCTGTGAAATACTCTGTTTGCGAATATATGTAGATGATTATAACATCCTTAATATTTTAGTTTCTCAGATATAAAATGTTTTGTATTGTGTAATACATACAAAACATGCTTGTGTTTATGACTACAAAAAGGGTTTTTTTTTTTTTTTTTTTTTGATAAGTTGAATTGTTGACTTTTCTTTTTTCCTCTGAGAGTGCTGTACCAACATCAGAAGCTGTTCAACTGCAGTAGGTGGCCAACCAGAATGAGCTTTTTACCACCGTGGTTACCACCGCATCTACAAAGTGCATTTGTGCATTCACTGATGTGTTACCGTTGACTACTGCAGTCAAGGAAAATGAAAGAAAAACACTGTATTTAAAATATTTAATATCCATAGATGAAAATGTAGTACTTATGAAGTTATTTGCGTTTCTTAGAACGAATTTGAGCAGGATAAATGTCAAGCCTGTGAGCCTGTACTTATATTTTCTCTAAACTAACACAGTATTACACCTTATTTTAGATTTGAAACATTTAACAGGTGTGCAATATTATTTATATAATATGAATTATGTGTTATATTATCCTAAAGAAATGGTGGTCTACTTTTCATCAGAGCATTAAAAGTGGCAGCCTATTTTAAAGAGCTAGGCTGCATACATGAATTTATATGCAAAATGTCAATATTCTCACATATTAGACCTATATTTGTCACAAGTAAATTTTTCATTTCTATTTTAGAATTATTTTAATAAAACAGAATGTATTTTTGTCATGCACATACTTTATTCGTTACCTGTCCTTTATTTTAACAGATAACTACTTGGGAAAAAGATATCTGTCCGTACACTGATTAAGAAATTGTTGTCTGTTTTATGAATTATTTCCTTTATTTTAGTAAAACATGAGACACTGTATAATTTTGCTCCCATTATTTAGGCCTAACTAAAACAAGAGACAAATAAATTAAACCTGGCCACAATTTAGCTAAATTTTAAAAACTGAAAAGAATGGATGGATGATAAAACGTCCTCATGTTTAAACTCAAGTTCTCTCATTACAATCAGTGTTGGCCAGTAACGCATTACTTAGTAACGAGTGACTGTAATTTGATTACATTTTTTAGCAGCGTAGTAATTTAATGTGTTATAATTTTCAAAATAGTAATTCGAGTATAGTTACAAGCCGAGGTCTCTTTACGTTATACTGCCGCGTAACATTGCTGACAGAATGCAGTGTTTTATAATCTAAAGATTGTACAAAGGATGTAGCACACACACTGTCGAGTCAAGTGCCAGTGGATTAGAGAGCTGCTACCGCGAGACCTGACGCAACAGAGTACAGCGCGGGACAAGATGGGTGAGTGCTGGTGTGGGCGGGTAAACACTTGTGTGTGTGGGGTGCGGGAGATTAAATTGATTCACGGGACTCCCACAAGATAGAAATATCTAAACATAAAATATCTAAAACAACTAAATTGTTATTCATCTATTGCACAAAAGCAACGACTAATATAAAATATAAACAATTAACAGATGCAAGCATATGCAGAGTTTGCAGCTTTGAACAATGCAGTGCTGAAATGTGCGTGCTCATGAATCCTCTCATAACACACGAAATGTAGACATAATGAAAGATTCATTATGCATATATTTATTGTGTTATAACAGAGATTTGTGAGATTGCGATGAACTGATATGTCTTTTAGAGATTATAATTTCTTTTGTATTTGATGGATTTATGGGTTTTTGATGGAATTATGCCATGCCAAACCAAGCAGGCAGCTGTGAATTTTGATACTTTAATAACAAATATTTATTTGGGGCGTGTATGCTGGGATTTTATAAATTTCATGGAGAAAAAAGTAATGTAACTAGTAATGTAACTAATTACTTTTTACAAACATTGATTATAATAAACAAAGTAAAAACTTTGATCTTCTGAGACATACAATAGACACACAGTGCATTAACATACAGACATCTATCGCAAGCCATTTTAGCATTTAAAACTTTGGTTTGACTATCCATAAATATAATTTAAGATAGGAACAATTGTATTTTGACGAATCATAATTATAATTCGACTAGTCACAATGACAATAAGAGATATCAGCAATAATAATTGCATTAGTAAGAAATCGGATTAGAGATATCTGTAAATACTTTATGACTAGTCAAAACTCAATTTAAGATATCTGTAATTACTTTATAGATATCTTCAATAGACGCGTCATACATCCGCAAATGTAATTAGAGATATCTCTAATTCAATTTCGGCTAGTCAGAATTATAGTTTAAGATATCTGAATTGCAATTGCTCCTAGTCGAATTGCTTTTGTGTGACGTGCGAATAAATTTACTCAACTCCTCCCCCGCCTACTCTACTAACTGCTAACAACATAATAAAAGTCTGCTTTTGTTGTCACGTAGAGGAAAGCTTCTGGATGAAGTGCTTCATGGATTATTAAATAAATCTGGATGCAGCCTTGTGTGGAAAAAGGTCTCCAGCGTGCATGTATATATAGCACTGTTTTAACTGAATCATGTTGCAAAATGGACCAAATGCAGTGTAATGTTCAATAAAGGCAGAAAATCACAAACTGCTCACCTGAATTTATTTATTACATATTTAGACAATGAAAAACATATTTATTTATTTATTTTAAAGAAAGGTAGGCCTACCTTTAAAAAAATAAAGGTAGGCCTAATTTGTAGATTTTATCTTACCATTCAATCTGACTTTTTTTCTCAGAATTGCGATAAATAGACAAGGTGAGATATACATTTTATAAATTTATAACTGATAAAAAGTTGCTATTTTTTATGAATTAATTCATTCATTAATTGCTTTATTTAGTGGTGGAAACGAGCTTCCATAAATAGCCCACAAGGTGGGAGTATTGTATTGTATTATAGCAAGAGATCCATGATGATGATATTCTGCTGTGTTCAGAGATGAGCGCCAATGTATTCTTTTAGGCAGCGGCTATTTGCACTAGGTGTAAATAGCATATTTTCTTAGCGATAGATGCTATTTACACTCAGATACACAGATTCTCTTTACACTAAGTAAAAATAGCAGTATTTTTTTTTAATGATGTGCCATTTACACAGTGCAAATAGCTATAGATTATATTTACACTACACTGTAAAAATTTTTGCCGTTAAATAACAGTAATTTACTGGAGTAATGTTTGTTTGTAGGTTTCTGTTATTTTTTTGCTATTATTAATTTTTTTTACAGTATTTTTTTTTTTTATTGTATCATGGAAACTAACTCCACTCCCACTGCTTCAAACAGTTCGAGATTAAAAACTATCATTCCTAAATTGTTAGTACTATGAATTTATTTCATTTGAGTCCAGTGAGAAGGAAGATTTCTTAATATAAAACTGCAAACACTTAATGTGTAGTAATAAAGTAACTAATTGCATGACATTTACTCAAATCACTGCAGTTCATTGTCAGCTATAGCACACATGTATGTGCTGAAGTACTTAACACAGAGATCATCACTGTATCAACAACTCCACATTTACTGTCTTTATATAAAGCAGCAGAAAATCAGCATTTGTGGCTCATCATTGAGTGAAGCACAGGCTCTACTCTCCAGCACAATGGTGAACCACAAAACTACATTAACAGATCTCTCTTGTGCACAAACACATTAATACAATTGAGTTCAGTATTTAATCTCATCATCAGTGTATGACTTTGCTTAACTTTTTTTCTATGGATGTTCATAAATATTTTAGTCAAATTAACTTTTTTTCATTTGGTAAATCTGACTTTTACGTTTTTCAGTATAATGTCATTTTTTCCTTGACTTAACGGCAACAAACTGTAGAAAAACAGTTATTTACTGGCAGCAGGTTCTGTTTTTTCTTCATCTTAAATCTTTAACCCTTTAAACCCCACAGCAAAATCCTCAGTTTTAAATGAGCACTTATAATGTGTGCACACTACAGAGTGTTAGAGTAACACTGAATCAGTGAAGTTAATGAGATAATTCTGTGATTAATTGATGACTGAGCGTTAGTGATGAACACCTGCTATTAACAAACAGAATCACTGAAGAAAAGAGAAACACAAGAACTACAACTGACTTCAGCCACAGCCTTAGATGAAATCAACTGAAATAAAATAATTCATCAAATCTCTCAAGATCTGATTAAACAACTCCTAAAGCAGCTTCACCAGCTTCACATTACTAACCAGACTGACTTTATTTCTGTCAGATGTCTACAGAAGATCTTATTGAGAGGTTTAGGTGTTTTTTTTTCACTACCATGATGGAGATCAGTGTTTACTTTAGTTGGGCTCTTGAACCGTGACTTTTCAATACTAAGGTTTTTTTTTTTTTAATCATGCAATAACAATGTGTTTTTGGAGTTTGTTATAGCAAAAAAGTCAACAGAAAAAAAGAATGTGGTATTTTTTACCACAGATCGATAAGAACAAACATTCTCTTATTTTTCATCCAATCCCGTGTCCTTTCTCTTATTGAATATTGATACTACAGCAATAGAACACTGCGGAGCTGTAAGTTATGAAAGACTGTTAAAAAAATATCACACATTTAAAATACTTTTTTTTTTTTATTGCAATTTAGACGGACACATCAAGAATCAGCGTATGAATCACAACAATGGTGACAATCCACAAAAAATAAATAAACAGTTAAGTTCTGAACATTACAAAACATGCTACTAAAACTTAAGACAAAAGCAAAAATATAAGCACATGAGAATTCAAGAAAATAAGTGGACAATTTAGGGGCATAATTTATTTCATGCCGCAATGCATGCTGGGAGTCATGGATGAGTTTTTATCCTGTGCTGGTACCCAGAATGCATTGCATCATGAACCTTTTGATTGTCACCATTGTTGAGATTCATATGCTGATTGTTGATGTCTTTTTCTGACAATGAAGACCAAAATATTTCAAACCCAAGTTGTTCTCATATCCATATGTTCTGGTTGTCACATTATTGTTCAATTTTATGAAGTTAAAAGAAAAATAAATTCACACATATGTTTCAACACCAAATTATTCTAGCAACATTTTAAGTCAGTCTGGTTGATCATGGCTGACAAAAACAGCCATAATCACTTGACCAGCCACATAAACACAGCTATAACAGATGTATCATTAAGACATAAATACAACAATCAAACAGAACTTAAAGTTCAAAATTCAAGGGTCAGGAGCACAACTAAAGCAAACACTGATCTCTGCAATGGTAACGTCAAACGAAACGGTAAAACATCATCATCTGAATCTCTGTAATTCTCAATAAGATCTTTTGATCTCTGATCTGACAGAAATAAAGTCATTCTGTTTAGTAATGAGTGAAGCTGGTAAAGCTGTTTGTTGATTGTTTAAATCTTCAGTTGATTTCATCTAAGGCTGTGGCTGAAGTCAGCTGTATTTCTTGTGTTTGTCTTGTTTCTCTTTTCTTCAGTGATTCTGCTTGTTAACAGCAGCTGTTCATCAGTGTCTTAATTCATTCATTAGTTTTCATTCTCTCTGTCAGGTGGACTGTGTTAGTAAACTCATGTAGGGAATAGTGAATGACGGTTTAGGATGTGATTTGAAACACAGGCTCTGAGTGTCGACTTTAAACGGTTAATTTAAGATATATAGCAGCAGGCTACCTTCTCGAAAGGTTTATTTACAGCGATTTTTAACAGTGTATGTTAAAATAGCAAGATTTTCTGCTATTTATACTACTTATTTCAAATAGTGGCAATTATCTGCACCTCAGTATTGTAGTACATTATAAAACAGTACACAATAATAACTTAGTGAGTGTAAATGATCCTTTTAATTAAAATTTTTAAATGGATGCCACCTTAGTGGGTCAATAAAGCCCTCCCTACACCTACCCTAACCCTACCCAATATTTATTTTCAACTTTTTAATTATTTCCTTAATTTTTATTGAAAATAAATGCCTTTCCGATATGATATGAGATTTGAAAAAGGAGAAAAAATGTTTGGCAAAAGGCGGATGCGAACTCCGGTCGGTCGCGAAAAAAAAAAAAAAAAAAAAAAAAAAACTTTAACCAAAAAAAAAAAAAAAAAAAAAAAAAGTTAGCATAGTTTATCAGTGTTAACTATCCCAATCACATGTTGGTGGCCGATAGTGTAAGTAGTCTCTGACAACAAGGCAGGCTTGCACTTAGTGTAAATAGACACTAATTCTTTTAACATTATATCAAATGTTGCAACGGCTGACATGAGGCTTATGCATGTGTTCGTTTGTACACAGTAAACCCCCCAGTGTTAAATTAACACTCCCAGTGTTTATATAATCCACACTCAGAGTGTTAAAAAAGTAACACTGAAGCAGTGTTAAAGTTAATGAGATAATTACAGTAGGTGGACATCCAAAACGTTACTTCTACCGCCGCTCGTACCGCCGCCGCGGCGTCTGCAAAGTGCATTTGCAGCTTTTGACCGCTAAGTGGCGCTTTAATCACAAGTTTTCAAACAAGCGCATCAAAGCACATTTTCACAAATAGAAGTCAGTTTTGCCTCGCTGATGTGTTACATTTGACAGCTGCAGTCCGGGAAAATGAAAGAAAAAAACACTATAGTTAAAATATTTAATGTTCACAGATGAAAGTTTGGTACTTATGAAGTTATGTGCATTTCTTAGAACGAATTCAAGCAGGATAAATGTCAAGCCTGTGCATGAGCCTGTGCTTTATATTTTCTCTACACCATATTTTAGATTAGACACATTTAATTAGGTGTGCAGTATTATTTATATAATATGAATTATGTGTTATATTATTCAAAATAAATTGTGGTTTACTTTGCATAGTAGCATTAAAAGTGGAAGCCTATTTTAGTGAGCTAGGCTACATGGCTATATATGCAAAATGACAATATTCTCATATATTAGGCCTATATTTTAATTTATATTTTAAAATTCCTTTAATAAAACAACATGCATTTTTGTTATTCGTTACCTGTCCTTTATTTTGACAGACAACTTCTTGGGAAAATATATTTGTCTGTAGACTGATTAAGAAATTGTTGCGTGTTTTATAAATTATTTTCTTTATTTTAGTAAAACGTGAGGCACTGTATAATTTCGTTCCCATTATTTAGGCCTAATTAACTAAATCATTGAAATTCTAAAGAATGGACTGATTAATAAAACGTCCTCACGATTAAACTCAAGTTCTCTCATTATAATCACCAAAGTTCAAATGATGTAAAAAAGAGCTTCATTAATAGACAACTTCAGTGATTTTAAAGGGAGCCACCGTTACTTGCTTACATAGAATTTAAGTAAAAAAAAAAAAAATTGCAGCCGCATTTAAATGCAGGTGTGTAAAATGTTTGCGTGCAAGATTTGCGCGGCGCGAGTGAGGCTGAGTGCACGCGCAGCATTTATTCTCATTTGTTTCATCTTCATTACAAATCTTGTTTGGTTTTAATTTTGGATAATTGCATGTAAAAAATAATTTACGTTGTAATGCATATGCAAAATGTGAATAATTATTCATATTTAAGTGTTTGTGCGAAAATTATTAATGCGCATGCAGGACAGGCAGGCGCCCTCTAGATCACTTGAATTTTTTCCGGATAATGAATTAACTTAAAACGGTGGTGTCTCACATACATGATAAATATATCTACAGAAAGCTTGAAATGTATTTTAAACAAATCATTTCAGAACGAAAGCATTATGTAATCTGTGAAGGTTGTATTTCTCTTTAAAGGCACGTCCATGTGGAGAGAGTCAGCACTGTGAATTTGTATAAGTTGCATTTTATTACATTCAGAAATAATAACGGCTGGCCTAATAATGTTATAATGTGCCAACAGGATATTTTTTAGTTCTCTTCACTTTACAACAAATCCTTTAAATTTAACAAAATTTATCAGAACAGAACAATAATTACAAATATATAATTCTATTGGATGAATAAAATTGCAGTATATAATAATATAGGCTTAACTATAAACAAACAAAAAAATAAATGAATAATAATTTAAAACGAACCATAAGGTAAGGTTGGGCTCTCATTCGGGAGTAATCCAAACGTTTCCATATTCGTGATGTTGCCTATTTCAAGTTTAACTATTATTCATTAGGAAAAAATAGGCTTTGTAGTTCACGCGTGTTTCAGTATTGACGGAAAAAAAATAAAAACATCATAATTAACAAAAATATGCCAAAGTGGACCGCTGCTCGCGCCGAATGGCACGGTGAACGACTACTGTTTCCAATGAATGTGCGCGAGGCATCAGCATGATCAAACAGCTGAAACAGAAAATACAAAATTTTTGGTCACACAGTAAAGGCATAATTCAAAAATGCAAAGTGTTAGCAGTTTGAAAAATCAAGAATAGCCTAATAACAGAATTAATAATAATTATTGCTAAATGCTGGACCGTTCTCATTTCGATCTGCAAATGGAACCTAAAGGATTTTTTTTGAACCAAGAATGAACCGAAACGAAAACATTTAGCTTTTTATCCGTATATATAGGCCTTATATTTAATGACTGTTTAATAACAATAGCAAGCATAAGATCCTTTGTGTAAAGGTCTTTCTTTTAATTTTTGATGAGTATAGACTGTAGCCTAAGACTATCCTACATTTTGAAATGAACTCACTGTACATTTTTAATGGTTTTTAAAGATGGTACAATGTTATATCATAATGTTATTGTTGTTTTACCTCCTCCTTTTATCTCATTTTACAATTACATTCAGTTCGCTATCCGTCCCTTTGCACCACCTGGCGGTAGTTTCGCGAATGAATTTAACACGCGACTGACTTGCAGTTAACGCCACGGCCCTGCGGCGGCGGTAGTACCCATTTTGGTTGTCTACCATCTGTACTTTAGTAATTGAGTGATGATTGAGTATTATTGAAGAACACCTGCTGTTAACAAACTGAATCACTGAAAGAAAGAGAAACGAGAACAGAAAAAAGACGAGCAGAAATACAAGAACTAACTTCAGCCACAGCCATAGATGAAATCAACACATGATAAAAGAATACATAAAATCTCTCAAGATCTAGGCAGAGGATGATTAAACAACTCCACAAATAGCAACACCAGCTTCACACATTACTAACAAGATGGACTTTAGATGTTGATGTTTTAGTTTTGTTTGACGTTTCCATTATCAAGGTCAGTGTTTGCTTTAGTTGGGCTCTTGACCCTTGACTTTAAAACACTAAAATTGTTTGGCTTGTCATAACTGTATGTGTGAGTACACATACAGTTTGTTTTGGTAGACTTTTGTTGATGGTTATTTTTCAATAAAAAAAATCACCAGCATTTAAGTGGCTTTCATTACTAATTTTGTTAAGAGCATAATCATTGATTGGTTTAATGCTTAATTTTGTTAGTGATCACATGAAATACAGAGCTTGATCCAAAAGTTTTATGATTAATCTGAAAGACTTTTAAAAGTAAATTGGACTGAAAAATTTGCAACTGCATTATCATACACACATCAATAATCAGTGTATGAATCACAACAATGGTGACAACCAACATATTCAGATAAACAGATCATCTGTGAACATCACAAAAATGCTACTAAAAGTCACAACAAAAATAGCAAAACAAAAGCAAATAGTAAGAAGAAAATACCAAGACAGTTCAGATGTATAATTTATTCATGCAGCACTGCACGCTGGGAACCATGAATGAGTTTTGATTGGTGCTCCCAGAATGCACTGCAACAGAGCTTTATGTTGATTGCCACCATCGTTGAGATTCACATGCTGATTCTTGAAGTCTGTTTGATAAGTTTCAAAAGTCTTTCAGATTAATCTTAAATATGTCAGATCTTAAGAATTGTATATAACATAAGGTCAATAATAAAAATTCAGATTTATTTCAGATTAATCTTAAATATGTCAGATCTTTATTAAAACATAAACACCTGATCCCATCTGCCCTGTTTATTTGTAAAAAAAAAAATTTTTTTTGGGGGGGGGGGGTGCTATAACAAACATGTGCAAACAAGCACACGGTTATTGTGACCAAAGGAATTCTAGCGTTTTAAAGTCAAGTGTCAAGAGCGCAACTTAAACAAACACTGACCTCGATAATGGTAACTTAATTGATAACAAAACTAAAACCTCAACATCTAAAGTCAATTTTGTTAGTAATGCGTGAAGGCGGTGATGCTGTTTGCAGAGTTGTAAAATCAACCTCTGCCGAGATCTTGAGAGATTTAATGTCTTCTTTTATCTTGCATTGATTTCATCTATGGCTGTGGCAGAAGTCAGTTGTAGTTCTTGTATTTCTGCTCATCTTTTTTCTGTTCTTGTTTCTCTTTCTTTCAGTTTGTTAACAGCAGGTGTTCTTCAACAATGCTCAATCATCACTCAATTACTAAACTAATTATCTCATTAACTTTAACACTGCTTCAGTGTTTCTTTTTTAACACTCTGAGTGTGGATTATATAAACACTGGGAGTGTTAATTTAACACTGGGGGTTTTACTGTGTAAATAAAGGCTAACAAAATTTAATCCACAGCACACATGTCTCAACATTACGATATGAAACAGGACAAAAGCCTATTTAAGTCCTCTCTGTATAGCCTACCAGTTTTACACATGCTCCAGCTACATTTTTATTTCCTTACTTTTGAATTAAAGACGCAGGACCTTTATTATACAACTCTTAGACAAAATTGCGGATGACAACAGTTTCCAAGCTAGGATTGGTTAAATAAAATGTTTAAGGTGGGGCTCAACAGACTTGTATTTGCATGCACATTGTAGATATCTATAAACATATTTTTTACTAGTCAAATTGTTAATTCCAGATATCTACATTGCAATTACGCCTAGTCACAAAGCTAAATGCAGATATCTCTAAATATAGTTCTTCCTAGTCAAAAATCTGATTGGGATATCCATAATTAAATTGCAGATATCTTTAAATGGGTTTTGAATATTCATAATTTGAAGATATCTCTAATTGAATTATCACTAGTCAAATTGTAATTTGAGATATCTCTAATAAAAAAATATGACTAGGCAAATCATATTTAAAGATATCTTGAATTGGAATTACGACTAGTCAAAACTCAATTGAAGATATCCCAAAATATTTTTCAATGGAAATCAATGGAAGATTATTATAGAAATTATAGACTAGTCGTAATAGCATTGTAAATATCTGGAATGTGTATTACGACTAGTCATAATCATATTGTAGATATCTTAATTCCAATTACGACGAGTCATAATTGCAATATAGATATCTGGAATTACAATTGTGACTATCCGAAATTATATTTATGGATAGTCAAAACAAAGTTTTAAATGTTAAAACGGCTTGACATATTGTGACTATCCGAAATTATATTTATGGATAGTCAAAACAAAGTTTTAAATGTTAAAAAAACAACAGTTCCTTGATCTTCCGAGAAACAGACAATACAGACATACACAGGCATCTTCGAGACACCCCACAGAGTGGAGGTGCAGGAAATGCCTCTCTCACATATGCAACAGTTACTTCTCATCCCCTTCCTTCCCCTCACTCATCCTCCCTCCACTTGGTTCACTCAGAACGAATGCAAGTAATATTTACAGTCATGTTTGGTACATTTGAATTGTCTCATGGCGACTGGTACAATGGTCTCAATCTTACAAAAGTAGACAAAAGTATAGAAGATAATATAGATCCTAAGAGTTGAGATATTTTGCTTACTGTAATGAGAGTGCCCTCTTGCAGTGTTTTCCATGTAAATTACCTTCTGTTCCCATTGAGTTGTAAACCGGGGTCTAGGACCTGAGTTAATGCAAATTCCAATTGCTAGTCTGAGTACAACTGAGAAGCAACTGTGGTGACGGGATGTGACGTCTCTGTTCCCTCCTTCCATACGTAACCGAGACGTTCCCTTTCAGTCGGTGGGAGGTTTGGTTTTAGTAGGTAAGAACCATGGATGCGGCCCCTTCAAGTGCCCTCTGCGAGCTGCCTGTGCCTCTATTAGGTGTAGGCCGGGGCTCAGAACAAGTAGTTCCACTCACCATTGTCAAAGCATTAACTCACTGGGTGAGATTGGATAAAACTGGGAAAACGTACCCGTTCCGCTTGGAACAGGAACGCTGCGGAAGCCCCATCCTTCCTGAAGGAGTTTTCGGAAACAGAAGTCTGTCGGGAAAACACGAGCTCTAAGGCTATACCGTGGACTATACACATACGAGTACCACTTAGGTCTCAATATGGAAACCAGCCTTCCACGGTTCTCATGGATTCATCATGAAGGCCTGGCGCCGGACGTTCCACCGCGTCCAGCTGCCTAGGGTGATGGAAGATCTCAACAGGGTCTACAGTATGGACACTCTGGAGCAGTTTTAGCAAGCCAGTTTAACCTGGGCCTCTCGGTGCCACTACCCATTTGATGAGAGAACACTGGAGGATATCGGCTCTACATGAAGGCTATAGAACCTAGCGAACATGTTAGGGGTTGCCCAGCCCGCAGCTTTACAAATATCTGTCAGCGAGGCGCCATGAGCCAGCGACCAGGAGGATCCAACACTTCTAGTTGAGTGAGCTCACAACCTGAATGGGCAGGGCACACCCTGTGCCTGATAAGCCAGAGTTATGGCATCCACAATCCAGTGGGCCATTCTCTGTTTAGAGATGGCATTCCCCTTCTGCCGGCCTCCGTAACAGACAAAGAGCTGGTCTGAGAGCTGGTGAGAAGCTTTGTGTCCGGTCTATGTAGCATCTCAATGCTCAGACGGGACAGAGCAAAGCCAAGGCTGGGTCTGCCTCCTCCAGGGGCAGCGCTTGCAGGTTCACCACTTGGTCTTTGAAGGGTGTAATGGGAACCTTGGGCACGTAGCCTCAGGATTACCTGGGAGTCAGCCGGCCCAAACTCTAGGCACGAATCGCTGACCGAAAATGCATGCAGATCCCCTACCCTCTTGATGGAGGCCAGTGCAAGCAGGAGCAGAGTTTTCAATGAAAGAAACTTTAGCTAAACTAAATGGAAAGACTCGAATGGGCCCTGCTCTAATGATTTTAGCACTAGAGTCAAGTCCCAAGAGGGTTTAGAGGGGGGACGGGAAGGATTTAACCTCCTGGCCCCTCTAAGGAACCTGATGACGAGGTTATACTTATCTAAAGACTTCCCATTCACGGGGTCATGGTACACAGCAATAGCGGCAACCTGGACTTTGAGGGTGGAGGGAGACAGCCTTCGCTCCAGCCCTTGCTGCAGAAAGGAAAGCACGACCGCAATTGGGCATCTTCGGGGGTATTCTCGGCGAGAAGAACACCACTCGACGAACAGGTTCCACTTCAAGTGTGTCTCATAGACATCGTAGACGGTGCGGTGTTCGCTACCTCCTGGGGTAGGTCACCTAGAACCTCTGCGTCCCATCCAGGGACCAGACATGAAGTTTCCAAAGTTCTGGACACGGGTGCCAAACGGTGCCCCGTCTCTGAGTCAGTAGATCCTTCCTCAGAGGAATGGGAAAAGGAGGGGCTGTCGTGAGGAGCACTAGTTCGGGGAACCAGGTCCGAGTGGGCCAATACCGTGCCACTAGCACGACATGCCCCTCGTCCTCCCGGACTTTGCACAGTGTCTGTGCAGAAAGGCTTACTGGGGGAAATGCATATTTGCGTAGGTCCTGCGTCCTGCTGTGTGCCAGTGCGTCCGCGAGTGTCCCCTCGGTCAGGGAGTAGAATAACTGGCAGTAAGAGGTCTCTGGAGAAGCAAACAGGTCTACCTGAGCGGCTTCGAACCGTCTCCAAATCAGCTGGACTGTCAGGGGATGCAGTTGCCATTCTCCTGGGAGCATTGCTCGAGACAGCTCGTCGGCTGTACAGCTGAGCAGGCTGGGAATGTGAACAGCACGAAATGACCTCAGAACCTTCCGACTCCAAAAGAGGAGGTGGCAGGCGAGTTGCGACATGCGACAGGGGTGCAGACCACCTTGTCGGTTGATGTATGCAATGGTCGCTGTGTTGTCCATTCGGACCAGCATGTGCTTGCCTCGTAAGTGACCTTTGAAGCAGTTCAGAGCAAGGTGTACTGCTAACAACTCTAGGCAATTGATGTGCCAATGCAGCTGCGGGCCCGTCCAAAACCCTGAGACTGCATGCCCGTTGTACGGGTCCCCCCCAGCTGGTGGTGGAGGCATCCGTGTAAACCACAGCATGCCTGGAGATCTGTTCTAGGGGCACCCCTGCCCGGAGGATCGTAAGATCTGACCACGGGGTGAGGGTTTTGGTGACAGGCTGGTGTAACTTGGACCCGGTAAGTGCTGCGCTTCCACGCCCACCTCGGGACTCGGCCATAAAGCCAGTGCTGGAGCAGTCTCATATGTAACAGGCCAAGTAGTGTGCCATATGCCCCAGGAGCCTCTGAAAAAGTTTCAGTGGGACCGCTGTCCTGCCCTTGAACGTATTCAAGCAGGCTAGCACTGACCGCGCACGTTCCTCTGTGAGGCGCGCTGTCTGTTCGACCGAATCGACTCTGCATCAGCGAGAGTTTGCTCTTTTCCCAGTTGACCCGAAGGCCCAACAGGCTGATGTGGCGGAGCAACAGGTCCCTGTGCTCGCACAACTGATCCCGAGATTGTGCTTGTATCAGATAGTTGAGAACGCGAACACCCAGCTCTCCCTCCGATGCTGAGATCGACATCTGGTCGGGGAGAGGCCCACTGGAACGCACTTTGAAAAGGGTCCAGCGCATTCCGTTGGTTGCTCCACTGGATCGGAGGTGCAAGAGGAGTGATGGTCCCCAGAGGGTTGATTCCCTGAAGGGGTTTGCCACCACTGTAATCCTCAAACCACCCGTGTTGCTTATTGATGTGGTTGTTTTTTGTCTGTCGGCCGGAAGGAGGAGCAGATTGTTGCGGCGGCGGTGGTGTTATTCCGCCCCCTGATGGTAGTGGAGCCTGGTTCGCAGCTCCGAGATGGTCATCTTCCTGCAGTGGGAACATGACTTATCCACGAAGGCCACCTCAGCGTGCCTGATGCCCAGACACTTGAGACAGCGATCGTGACCATCACCTGTTGCCAGGCAACGACCAAACCCAAAAACACACGGGTGAAATGGCATCCTTATAAGAACGATCAATTGTCTTTACAAAGATGCACCCGTGAAGCTCTTTTAGAGACATTTGCTTATTAGGAAATGTTCTTTTAGTGCTGAGGCACACAGGGGAATTGGCTGCTTGCAACGCGACAGGGGGTAGTGCAGCCTGAAGTGCGCAACCCACTCGACTCGGGAATGTCCTGAAGCGTCATCTCGCCAAAACACAAAGCTTCCGAGAGCATGCTGAACTCGTAGTTCAAGGCATCGTAGTTCACAGCAGACACAGTTGAGCAGAACGATACTAACGCTCGGCTCCGAAGCAAAAAGCTGGTATGCATTGCACCTGCTGCCTTATTATACTCATGCTGTGATCAGCGGCAGCCGGATGCAATAATTGCATGCCAATGTGCATTGGCTCGTTTAGTTTACACTCGAAGTAGATTGGTCTATTGAAGTGATATCCCAATTCGTCGGTTATTTTCTTTGAGTGAGTAAACAAGATGATTTTCACATCATTTTGAAGCAAAACTTCTAGGCTGCTAGATCCAGGTTTGACAGTCTTGTGAACAAATGTTCTGTATGTGTTTTATGACCTTATTTCAGTGACTACAAAATTTTAGTTTTTCACTAACCATGCATAAACGTTGTTTTCTTAAAAACACAATCATGTACATACATTCTATTTACATATTATTGTAGCCCAGTTTGTCCTGAATACAGCGTTTTCAGACTTTAGCCATGTATATGTTTATAAGCAACTGAAAAAAGCACAAAATTCAGGGCATGCCAAAACTTCTCCAGGCCCCCAAAACCCCCTAGACCTCAGAGGGTTAAATAACCTCTAGACATCTCAGTTTTTTAAAGAATTTTATACGCGTTTGCATTAAATCTTGCTCTTAGAATGGTCTGTAACCGAGAGATGACACATCCTTATCCTTGATTTTTGCTCTGAAACACAAAAACAAAAACTGAAATAAAATTGATATTTTGATATATTGATATTAAATTGAGAATGGCCAACCCTTCTCCATTCTGCAGATATTGTTGCTTCTGGTTTGTGCACTGTAAATCACAAAAAGTATACAAGTATACATTGTCTCCCAAAACCTCTGGTCTTTTTTGGCATGTCCGTAACACGTGTATTTTTCAAATCTAAAATAGCCTATAAAACACAAATACGAATACTTTTCTGATGTCTGGACTCTGTTTGGGATAATATAAAAACATAAAAGAGATGGTTCAATATATTGGTAATGTATACATTCTGTGAGAATTTATATTTCAGGTTTTTACTGTAAGGGCCCTATCATACACCGGGTGTTTTTAATTCAGGTATGCCAAATTCTGACGGTAGCTAGTTTCAGTCCGGCGTCGTTCGCATTTTCCCGTCCAGCGCCACGTCGTTTCATTAGCAAATGCATTTGCGCCCTTTTGTGCGACCATGGGCGTGCTGGTCTAAAAAAAAGAGGTGTGTTCAGGTGCATTGCTATTTTAAGGAGCTGAAAATAGACTGCGCCTTAGACCAACTCAAACCTGGTCTAAAGTCTGGCGCAATGTTTTTTCTTTGTTATTTAAAGAGCGTGTTAGTATAGGCGGGTCCACAATGCGCGTACACGCTGCTTATTAAACACAGGGACACACAGCAGCACACAAACATGCCAAATATTAAAAATTAAAGGATTGCAATGCATAATTTTTTTTTGTAGGCTAATTAAATATAAAAATGTCTACATGTCATAATGGATAGTCATCGCATATATCAGAATTAGGTTATCTATTTGCTCGCACATGAGCAGCTCCTCTCTGGATACGCGTTCTGTCTTTGTGCTTGCCAAATTCCGCCATTAAATAGCAAATCCATCATGGCACGAGCGCAACTGGCTCTTAAAGGGAATGGAAGATGAGACTCTGATTGATTTATTGCACGTTACGCCCAAAAAACACCCATTACTCATTAAGAGAATAGGGACAAACCGTTTAAACCATGCACCCAGGCGCGCCGACGGTTTTCCCATCGTTAAACTAGCAACAGTGGATTTGGACATGCCCTGAGTGCACCTGCGCCGTGCGCTTTACACTTTGCACTTAGATTGTTAAAATAGGGCCCTAAATGTTACCTCAGTAACCAATAATGAAACTAAAAATGATTAGGCCTACATGATGTTTTGGGACAGTTTCTTATTACTACAATATATTTTAACATTTTTATTGCCAAAACGACTGTAGCATTGCCGCATACAATTAAAACAAAAAACTGAAAATAGTACAAAGCAGCATATACATTTTTGTCTCTTTGGCAGACATGCGTCTCTTTCGGACAGTTTCTGTCTCTCTCTCAGAGGCGCCCCATGTCTTCTGAGAAAAAACAAAACCGTATTATATTGTATATAATATGCCATTGTACAAATTGCAAAATCCAAACCAAACAAGACATTTGCTTTAAAACAGACACTTTGCCTAAACCTGTTCTGCAAGTTTGAAACGCTCATCAGACACTCTCCGGATGAAAGAGCAAGCGATCCACACCTTTATTTCAACCCCCACAAGATATACAGAACTACCCCCAAACCCCAACCCCCTCCAGCTGTACTGAATTCAATCACACTACTGGTTGCTTAGTGTAAAATGGAAATGCTCTATCTAAAAGAAAAACAAAATGGCATAACATAAACCAGCGAATTGCAGAATACACACATCTGTAAAAGCACAACGTTTTGTTGATATTCATGTGAGTGTACACAAAAATAAGGGAACACCATTTACAGTTCTGAATGAAATATTAGTCTTATCTGTATGAGCAAAAATGACAGCGTACTTCATGTTCTCCATGCATTAACTTCCACACTCTCTGCACAAACGCTTGGATATACGCCTTACAGTGCACTTTTAAATGTTTGACTTGACTTGATTTGACTTAAGAAACAAAAAATCCTTCTCCCCCCTAAAAATTGTGCATGCCCATTCACTTTGTGCGCTCTGGCACAGAACCTGCCTCCCACGTTGCTCATCTGTGGACAATTTAAAAAAGTTTGATATAAAGGTTGCTGCCTCATTTTATACAAGAGTTGTACATTTTAAAAACAATCAAATTATATTTTTAGTTTCATGGTAACATGCAATCAAGGTCTCTGGATACTATACAAGGTACAAGTTCATTTAAGCTATTTAACATGCACTGTGACATTTTCACCTGTTTCAACTTATAAACTCCTTGAGATTTTAAAGTCAGTTTAGTAGTATTGAGATTCTAGTATAGAATCTAGTATAAAAAACAACTGAAGGTCTATGAAACGTCAGTCAATAAAGCATTTTTTTTTTAAATAATGGCCCTAAAGTTTGGAACTAAAACATTATTTCAACCATATAGTCTATGAATGAATAAAAATGCATACTTTTCAATGAAAGAACACTTAAAGTGAGTGTAGGTTGCTTCTGGTTTTTGGATTGATACTTCAATATAATGAGGTCCAAGTTTAAGAATAGCCAACACTAGTTTTTGTTTGTTTGTTTTTTTTTCTTTCAATATATTTTTTTCTCTCTCTATTTAACAGCATTAACTTACAATGAAATACGTCTTCCTTCAGGTAGACAGGATGTTTTCCTGCCTTGCTAAATGTTGGGCTCATGAGCAATAAGTTGCATTCGCCTCAAACTGATTTTGTAAAATCAAAACTTGCGGACGGTGAAGTAAAATCAAAACTTGCGGACGGTGAACCTGGGAGCAGCTGGCAGAGGATTCCGCTTGGTCTTAAAGCCTTTCTCAAATGCCTACGTTCACAAATAACAATGATTTTTGCAAAAAGAATGATTAATTATCAATTGACAATTTGTTATTATTATGGTCTGGTGAAAATAATAATATGGGCTGTGAGAAAACAATGTTTGGTTTGGTTATGTATTGCTTGTGGGGGATGGAGAATGTCTGATGAGGGTGTTTTCATGCCTCGTAGGGTTTGGATTTTGCAATTTTTGCAACTGCATAGGCCTAAAAAGTATTACATACAATATAATATGTTTTAGTTTTATCTCAGGAGAGTTGAGGCGCTTCTGATAGAGAGACAAAGAAACTGGCGAAAGAGATTTTGATTGTTTTAATAAATCTCTTTTACATTAAATAATAAAGATACAAAGCAGGTTAAGTTAGATATTAATGTACAAATAATTATAAAATGTTATAGACTGGAATAAGATTGCAGTTTTACATTTTGCATATGCATTACAAAGTTAATTAAAGCTGCAAGCAGCGATGTCTGAGTTATCACAACTTCCTTTCTCATGGCGGAACATCGAAATTTGTAAGGCCGCCACAGACACGCCCTTCAACGAAACCTCAAGATCTTCGCAATTTAACATCCCAAAGACCTTAAGATTACACTGACAAAGTTTGGTGTTAATCTGAATAAATCTCTTGGAGGAGTTCGTTAAAGTACAACCCCTGAAAATGGCAAAAATGACACAAATATTGCAGAGAAAATTCAAAATAACCGACTTCCTGTTGGGATTCTAATTTTGTACCAAGAGACTTTTATGTAGGTATTGGTGTGTTACATGTGTGTACAGTTTTTTGTACGTGAAAAGTAGCTCGAGGGGCACTCCGTTGAAAGTGTATAGGTGGCACTATCGAGGCATTTTGCCACACCCGATGGAATATTGGCCTTCAGATGTGTTCAGGCCAGGACTCTTATCAAACATGTGAAGTTTCGGCAAGATCAGACATTTTATGCCTGAGTTACAATAACATTTATTCCCATGGCGAGACATCGAACTTTGTCACGGCGCCATGGACATGGACATGCCCTTTAACGAAAACTCAAGATCTTCACAATTTTACATCACACAGGCCATTAGAATAGAGTGACTGAAAAAAAATTATGTTATAAATTTTCTAGGAGTAGCTCGTTACAGCGTAAAATATGTCACTTCCTGTTCCCAGTAGGTGCCACTATGACTGTAATTGAATATGGGCATGTCAATCTGTTCAGGTCAGGAGTCTTATCAAACATGTGAAGTTTGGGGCAGATTGGACATTGTATGTCTGAGTTATAGCAACGGACACGCCCTTCAACGAAAACTCAAGATCTTCGTAATTTAACATCGCAAAGGCCTTTAGATTAGGCATACCAAATTTGGTGTTGATCTAAATAAATCTCTAGGAGGAGGTCGTTAAAATACAACGCATGCAAATGACAAAAATTACACAAAATTTGCTCATAAAATTTAAAATAACCAACCGAATGTTGGGTTTCGGATAGTGCTCCAAGAGTCTTTTTTGTAGGTACTGATGCTTTACATGTGTGTGCCAATTTTCGTGCATGTACGTGAAACATAGCTCGAGGGCTGTTGATTTTTTTAGAATATGTGGCGCTGTTGAGCCATTTTGCCACACCCTCTTCTGAAACCTATATCAGACGTAAATTTTCACCAGGTCTGACGCGTGTGCAAAGTTTCGTGGATTTTTGAGCATGTTTAGGCCCTCAAAAATGCGATTAATTTTGGAGAAGAAGAAGACGAAGAAGAAGAATAAACATAGCAGATACAATAGGGTCCTCACACCATCGGTGCTCGGGCCCTAATTATTTTTACATGCAATGAAACAAAATAAAATCAAAAAAGTTTTGTAATAAAGAAAAATATGTAGACAAATAAGAATAAATGTGCGTCACATTCAGCATCATCAAATCTTGCACTCTGAAATTTGACGGAATAGAATACAATTCTGCATTTAAATGTGGCTGCAATTTTATTTATTTATTTATTTATTTATTTTCAAACTTGCAGAGCAGGTTTAGGCAAAGGGTTTTCATGCCTCGTAGGGTTTGGATTTTGCAATTTTTGCAACTGCATAGGCCTAAAAAGTATTAAATACAATTTAATATGTTTTAGTTTTATCTC
Source organism: Cyprinus carpio (assembly GCF_018340385.1). Classification (NCBI taxonomy): domain Eukaryota; kingdom Metazoa; phylum Chordata; class Actinopteri; order Cypriniformes; family Cyprinidae; genus Cyprinus; species Cyprinus carpio. The sequence goes on from NC_056586.1 coordinate 2,505,741, forward strand.
AGGAGAGATGAGGCGCTTCTGATAGAGAGACAAAGAAACTGGCGAAAGAGAGCGCATCTGCCATAGAGACAAAAACTTTTGTTCTTAATGTATAGCTTATGCTGCTTTTTACTATTTTCAGTTTTAATTGTACGCAGCAACGCTGCAGTCATTTTGTCAATACAAATGTAAAAATATATTGCATTAATAAGAAACTGTCCTGAGACATCGGTGTCACTGACATGACCATTGCAGTCAAAACCTGAAATATAAATTCTCACAGAATGTATTCATTACCAATATATTGAACCATCTCTATGTTTTTCTAAATCCCATACAGAGTCCAGACATCAGAAAAGTATCCGTCTATGAAATACACGTGCATTACAGACGTAACAAAAAAGACTCAAGTTTTTGGGAGACAACATTTTGTAGACTTTCTGTGATTTACAATGCACAAACCAGAAGGGTTGACCATACTCAAAACATAAAATATGAATTTTATTTACATTTTTGTTTTTGTGTTTCAGAGGAAAAAATCAATGTTAAGGCATCTCTCTGTTACGGACTGTTCTGAAAGCAGAATTTATACAAATGCATATAAAATGCTTCTAAAAACTGTCTAGAGTGTTTTTTATAGTTTTTTTAACCACGTATGGGTTTTTGTAGTTAGTAATATTTTTGTATTTGTTATTATTTTGTCATTATTTAGTTTATATCATGTTTATATAGTATTATCTTTAATGATCCTTAGCTAATATATTCCACGCTCAAGGACACCCATTAAGTTTGCCACAAAGCACAGGCATAAGTAGCTTAATAGTTTATATAATATTTTATAAGTTTATTTATTATTGGTCATAAGATTGCAGTTTTACATTTTGCATATGCATTACAAAGTTAATTATTTTTACATGAAATGATACAAAATAAAACCAAAAAAGTTTTGTAATGAAGAAGAATATGTAGACAAATAAGAATAATGTTGTGCATTGCTTGTTTTAGTTTTGCCTAAATAATGGGAGCGAAATTATTCAGTGCCTCATGTTTTACTAAAATAATGGAAATAATTTATAAAAAACGCAACAATTTTTTAATCAGTGTACAAACAGATATCTTTTCCCCAAGTAGTTATCTGTGAAAATAAAGGGCAGGTAACGAATAACAAAGTATGTGCATGTTTTATTCTGTTTTATTCATTCTAAGAAATGAACATAACTTATGAAGTAGGTAAAATTTCATCCGTAAATGTCAAATATTTTAACTACAGCGTTTTTTCTTTCATTTTCCTAGGATTACAGCCGTCAAATGTAACACACCAGTGAGGCAAAGCTGATGGCTATTTGCGAAAATGCGCTTTGATGCGTTTGTTTGGTAACTTGTGGTTAAAGCGCCACTCGGAGGTCAAAAGCTGCAAATGCATTTTGCAGACACGGTGGAGCTCTCAGCGGCGCTCATGGCGGTAGAAAGCACACTCTGGTTGGCTACCTACTGTAGATGACACCACTCAAAATTCTTTGTTCTGGATCGGGCCAATTAACATTGCCCCATTGACCTCCTAGACACGACTGGACTGGACTGGAAAGCGTCCGGCCCCGATCAAGCCCAAAGTCAAGCCCGCCGGCTGCTTCATCGTCAAGTCCGCTGGTTGCTCCATCGTCAAATCCACCAGCTGCTCCATTGTCAGGTCTGCCGGCCGCCCCACTGTCTAATCCGCCGGCCGCTCCACAGTCAAGCCCACCGGCCACTCCCTTCTCAAGCCCTGTGACAGCTCCAGCAATCCCTTTAACCTCAAACCAGAAAAGGAGAATGCGGAGTAAAAGACTGTCATTGTCAGTAGGCTGTATTTTTAGATGAATGTCATTGTCAGTGTGGTGAGTTGTTTGTTGCAGCAGATGAGAGTTGAGAGATGGCTCTTGCTCCTGTTCCCAACATCCTGTTCCTAAGTCCAGCCCATTTAGGGTTCTTGTTCCCAAGTTAAGCCCAGAGAGGGCTCCTGTTACCACGTCTGTCCCAGAGAGGGCTCCTGTTCCCACGTCTGGCCTAGAGAGGGCTCCTGTTCCCACGTCCGGCCCAGAGAGAGACTCTGTTCCCAAGTCCAGCCCAGAGAGGGGTCCTGTTTCCAAGTCCGGCCCAGTGAGGGCCACTGTTCCCTGGTATGGATCAGAGAAAGCTCCAGTTCCCAAGTCTGTTAGTAAGTCCAGGAGAGGGGTGGTGTTTCCACCAGGGAGTGCCGCAGGCCGCTGTTCCCTGGTGTAGGGGATAGATGGTTCTAGGTTAGGAAGTTGGGGGGAGTAAGGGTCTGTGGTTTTACGTAGGTCCTTTTTTTTGGGGGGGGGGGTGAATTTATTTATTTTTTTATCTCAGTGTTCCTATCAGGGGTGAATTTATTTATTTTTTTATCTCAGTGTTCCTATCAAGGTCACAGTTGTGACAAAATAGCTGGGCTAAGATATCTAACCATTTTTATGATTGCAGAAATATGTTATTTCAGTGCACACATTATCCCACTGGTCACAGTTGTGACCAAACATAAAACACAATTTTTCCCTATCAAGGTGATTAAAAAAAAAAAAGTATTGATAATTTCAAAGGGCTACCTATGACACATCATTTGGATATTTTCATGTCTAGGAAAAATTTGGGATTAAACGGGTTAAAAAAAAACAACAACAACACAATTTTAGTGAATTGTTGGCCTTCTGGAAAATATGTTCATTTACTGTACATGTACTCAATACTTGGTAGGGGCTCCTTTTGCTTAAATACTTCCTCAATTTGGCGTTCAGCAGAGGTGATCAGTTTGTGGCACTGTTGAGGTGGTATGGAAGCCCAGGTTTCTTTGACAGTGGCCTTCAGCTCATCTGCATTTTTTTGGTCTCTTGTTTCTCATTTTCCTCTTGACGATAACCCATATTTTATTTATGGTGATGTTGTTTGGTGAGTTTGATGGTGAGTAGATTATTCTATCAAGATTGTCTATGAGGTTCAGGTCTGGTCTTTTGGCAAGTGTGAGCAGGTGCCAAATCCTGCTGGAAAATGAAATCAGCAATCTTCAAAAAGCTGGTCAGCAGAAGGAAGCATGAAGTGCTCCAAGATTTCTTGGTAAACAGGTGGAGTGACTTTGGTTTTCAAAAAACACAATGGCCCAACACCAGCAGATGACATTACACCCCAAATCATCACAGACTGTGGAAACTTAACACTGGTCTTCAAGCAACTTGGGCTATGAGCTTCTCCGCCCTTCCTCCAGACTCTAGGACCTTGGTTTCCAAATGAAATACAAAACTTGCTCTCATCTGAAAAGAGGACTTTGGACCACTGGGCAACATTCCAGTTCATCTTCTCCTTAGCCCAGGTAAGACGCCTCTGACATTGTCTGTGGTTTAGGAGTGGCTCAACAAGAGGAATACAACAATTGTAGCCAAATTCCTTGACAAGTCTGTGTGTGGTGGCTCTTGATGCCTTGACCCCAGCCTCAGTCCATTCCTTGTGAAGTTCACTAAAATTATTGAATCAATTTTGCTTTACAATCCTCATAAGGCTGCAGTTCTCTCGGTTGGTTGTGCATCTTTTTCTTCCACACTTTTTCCTTCCACTCAACTTTCTGTTAACATGCTTGGATACAGCACTCTGTGAACAGCCAGCTTCTTTGACAATGAATGTTTGTGGTTTACCCTTCTTGTGAAGGGTGTCAATGATTGTCTTCTGGACAACTGTCAGATAATCAGTCTTCCCCATGATTGTGTAGCCTAGAGGAACCAAACTGAGAGACCTTTTTGAAGGCTCAGGAAACCTTTGCAGGTGTTTTGAGTTGATAGGCTGATTGGCATGTCACCATATTCTAATTTGTTGAGATCGTGAATTGGTGGGTTTTTGTTAAATTAAGAGAATCATAATCACAATTAAAAGAACCAAAGACTTAAACTACTTCAGTCTGTGTTCATTGAATTTATTTAATACAAAAGTTTCACAATTTGAGTTGAATTACTGAAATTCACTTTTCCACGACATTTTAATTTATTGAGATACACCTGTAATATTCACATAAATATGAGATAATGTTATTGTTAATGTTTACTAATGAACTTACTAAACATTACCTACTTATTAAAATATGATTATTTAATGTAAATTGAAATGCTTACAAATGTTAGTAAACTTTCAGTTCATTTGGTCTTTGGTCATTGTTGGTCTTTGTTTGTTGTGTAGACCTCTGTTAACACATCTTAACAAATAATATATTTATTATTTGTTCATGTTTTTGCAGTACTCAATCTAAAATGGAAATTATTCATCATTTGCTAATGTTTGTAAACATTTACTAATTATTAATACCTTTATGAACTATTTAATATTTATTGATAATTTTTTGTCATTTGCAAATGTTTGCCTATTCACACATCTTTACCAATCATTTATTAATCATCTGTTCATGTTTTTGCAGTGCCAATCTAAAGTTAAAACTATTCATCATTTGTAAATGTCTATAAATGATTACTAATCATTTAGTATCTTTATGGGCTTTGGACTTTTAATGTAACAAGGTTTGTGTAAAGGGTGGCCTAATGGTTAGAGAGTCGGGTTTGTAACCTGAAGATTGTGGGTTTGAGTCTCAGGTCCGGCAGGAATTGTTGGTGGGGGAGTGAATAACCAGTCTCAGGTCCGGCAGGAATTGTTGGTGTGGGGTTGGATACTTGAGCAAGAACTGGACCCACAACTGCTCCCGGCTGTCCACTGCTCCAGGTGTGTGTTCACGGTGTGTGTGTGCGCACTTGGATGGGTTAAATGCAGAGCACTAATTCAGAGTAAGGGTCACATGTCACTTTACTTTCACTTAAAAACATAACATTGTAATTTTGGGTCAAAGAAAGTTTTTTTATTGCCTCAAAAATCACATTAGTATACTACTCTTCAGTGTATCATGAAACAGGATATTCCTTGAATAATATACTTTTTCATTTATCAAAACAATATAATATGAACAGATTGAACCGTGTTCCCTTATAATAATCAATTTGACCCTTACATTGTTACATTGTTGACCCTTTAACCAACCCTTAAACCTACCTATACCACCAAACCTTTCCCTAACCTTACTCATATTACACCTCAATAGCAGCAAAAGTGTTAGGCATTAACACAAGCTTTTAATCATTTTATAACATCTATTAAATCATTTGTAGATTTTCAGTAAGTGCTTGATCATATGGAATTGAAAGTTTAATGACATTTATATGTATTTTAACTTACTTGAATTAATGATTTGTTTGAACATTATCTAATGTTTAATAAGTTTATTAGCAAACATTAACAAGCACATTATCTCATGTTTCTTACTCTTTGAATATATTTTAACTAATGATACATTAAGCATTATATAATGTGTGTTAATGATTTATTAATGAAAGTTATTATAAAGTGTTACTAAATGTTCTATATGTGTTTCATGGCCTTATTTCAATGACTTAAACTTTGTTTTCTCAAAAACACAAACATGTACATTCATGTTGCTCACGTATTATTGTAGCACAGTTTGTGATGTATACAGTGTAATCAGACTTAAGCTCTTAATATGTTTTTAAGATACTGAAAAAAGCACAAATGCCAGGATGTCAAAACTTCTCCAGGGCCCCAAACCCCCCTCAGACCCCAGAAGGTTAATCGCTGTTTTCATTTATATAGTCATACCTCGAAAAGCACTAAAAAAGGAGATTAAAGAGGCACTGCATGCGGAGCTTGTAAACCAAAAGATCTTACCTGGTGGGAGTGTGGTTACGGGTGTTGCAACTACAGCGCTATCTGACGATTTGGAGGCTGCGGAGGCAGAATTCAAATCTGAAGATGCTGCTCCCATGGATCCTGTTAATTCTTCTTCGCCAAAAGACACATTGTTGTCAATCTGGTTAAAAGAACTGGAAGTGGAATTAAGCCCACAACAATACCAGAGTCAGTTGTTGCATGTCCGGGCAGTTGAGCTTGAAACACAGCAAGACATCCTGCTGAAAGAGCTGAAGCTTGATTTAAGGATTTCTCCCATGTAAACCCATCCGGTAAACGCCTCTTCACATCTCCCTGCAGCATTGTCTGTGTTGCTGGTATGTCCTGATAATGATTCTGATATTAGCAGACAAATTTCGTTGGTTCCTATGTTTAGAGAGAGTGAAGTTGACAAATATTTCACTGTTTTTCAGTGCATCACAGGCACATTAAGGTGGCCAAGAAACATTATTGCTATAGTGCAAATTCATTGGTAAAGCGCAAGAAGTGTGGTCTGTGCTAATGCTAGAACAAAGTTTGGATTATGACTCTGTTAAGGCAGCCATGTTAAAAGCTTACGAATTTGTTCTGGAGGTTTATCGACAAAAGTTTAGGAAGCATGTGGAAATCCCCAGTCAAATGAGCATGTGAAAAAAAGCCACAATGTTTGAAACGTGGTGTGCTGTTAGCAAAGTCACAACTTTTGAGCAGCTGAAAGACCGAATTTTGGTGGAAGATTTCAATAAATGCATTTAGGAGAAGATACTATTTTGGTGGGTTTTTTCAATATATGAGTTTGGTATATTTTATTATTTTTTTTTGATGATGAAATTTAAACCAGCAGGGGCTGTGCCAAAAGATCATCCTGTTTCTGATTCTTCAATGATGTCACAGGAATGTTTTTATAGTCATGAGAAGGGACATTGATTGCTGCTCTTATTATTATATTGTTTCTGATTCTTCAATGATGTCACAGGAATATTCTTTATTCTCAATTGATCCCTCTTTTGAACCGTTTATGTGTGAGGGTGCAGTGGCATTTTCTGAATTTGAACCAGAGCCCAAGCCTGTGCATATCCTCTAGGATATACAGTAGGTGCCGTGCAGTCCTTTATTTTGGCAGGCATGCTCCCATTCTCATCTCAATCCAGCTGTAATTCGGATGTTTTAGTTCAAGGAATTGAACTTGGTGGTGTAAGAGTTCCTTTGCATACCATATATGTACGTAAGTTCTGATATTGTGACTGGTTTAATTAAAGTGGCCGTACATACTCAGTTACCACTGAAGAGAATCTCCCTTATCCTAGGGAATGATTGGATAGTTGATTCTCGTCTCCCCAAAGTTACTGAGGTACCTTGTGTGTCCGAAAATGATGTGTTGACTCAAGAATTCCCAAGTGTATTTTGTTCCTGTGTTGTGACTTGTGCGCAAGCTCGCAACATTTGAAAATGAAACTGATCTCTCTAGTTCATGAGTTTAGATTCCCCAGAAGTTGAGGATACAACTTGTTCACAGAATTTGAGTCTTGATCCTAGATTCGACTTTCCTTTTGACAGAAAACTGTTGATAGAGGCACAACATGCTTGCCAGAAATTGACAGATATTGGTTCATGATGCTAGATTTTGCTTTTGTTTTAACTTGAAGTGTGACTGGAGCACTGTATTTCTGGTAGTCATTCCAACAGTACTCCCCTGTAGGGAGTATGTAATACGTATGGCTCATGACCATGTCCTTTCTAGTAATTTTATTTATTAAGAAAACCTACAATAATCTTCTGAAATAATCTTTTTTTTCTGGCCTGGAATAAAGTCTACTGTGTCTCAGTATTGTCGGTCTTGTCATGATTGTCAAGTTTCAGGAAAACCAAATCAGGTTATTTCACCAGCCCCCTTAAAGCTTATTCCAATGATGAATGAACTGTTTGAGACACTTGTAACTGACTGTGTTGTTTCTTTACTAAGACCTAAGTCGGGCCACTCATACTTATTAACTTCGATGTGCTCTGCTACTAGGTCTCCTGAAGCCATCTCACTACGTTCATTAAAGACCCCAACAATTCTGAAGGCAATTGTGAAGTTCTGCACAACATTTGGTTTGACAAATTTTATTCAGTCTGATCAAGGATCTAATTTCATATTAAGAGTATTCCATAAGGTAATGAAAGAGCTGAACATTAAACATATCAAGTACTTACCATCCACAGTCACATACTTAGGTAAAGAGGTTGGTCATGGTACTGTCCACCCTTTAGAAGCTAAAGTTCAGGGGTCTCATTTATAAAACTCTCCGTAGATTTCACCCTAAAAGTGTACGTAGGCACAAAAGCTAGATTTTGTGTACGCACAAAAGTTTTCAGACTTACAAAACCATATGTATGCCAGAACCTGCACAATAATAAGTGTACGTAGTCACAAAAGCTAGATTTTGCGTACGCACAAAAGTTTTCAGACTTACCTCCACGAAATAACCATATAAGGAGCTTACAACGCCTTGTTTTACTATGCATAACCTCATCTGCATATCATTTCCATGTTTATTCCCATGCAAGTGACAACATGTTTAACACCGAGACATCAAGGAAATATGAGATGGGGACTATAATGGCATTTGTGCCATACACACACATGAATTTTTATTGCTAAAAATTATCCAGTATTCTTAGGTTTTATAAATATATGAAAATATCCATAAAAACAAAATGGTTTAAAGTTGTTATCGGATATATTTTAGAATAGAGTTGATCTCATTCTTTTAAACTGGCCAAATAGTATTTAAATTGTTTTAAACTATTCAAATCAAAATAAATGTATGCAGTTTTGCTAAAAAAACATCTTTTAGCTATTTTTAGTGGAAACAGATAAGCCCATATTTATTGCAGTGTAAATACAATTTTTTGATAGGTGTACAGAGTTGTCTGACTCGGCACGTAGTTGATGTGGTATTTTTAAAGTTTTATGTTAGTTTTATACTTCAAATATAGTGTTATTTTTTATTATGTTGTGGAGATGCCTTCACACGATATCAACACCTCCGTGCAGCTGAGCTGCGGTTGTACAGTAAGCTATTATGATTGGTCCTATACCGGACAATGGACTGTTCGACCACTGAATCCAGCAATGTCCACCATAATATCGAAGTTAGTGTGGATCATTGTTCTCGTGAAAATATTCCTCATAACATGTGATCTGCTGTTTAGATTAAAAATGAATTATTGTGCACCTATAGCACTCCTCGCTGTCATTATTGCATACCACAGGAAAATTATGTAGCCTATTGTTAATGCTTTTTTATGATTATTTTTTTTTTGTTTTTTTTTGTAATTTTATTTTTTTTTTGTGTTTATGTGAGTTGATTCGAGTGGAGTATGTACTGTAAATGTGTATATCGATTGAAAACAGAGTTTAAAATCATTTTTTTTCTCTCACGCCAGGAAAAAGAGTTTGTGTTGTTGGTATAGTGTGTGCGTGGTCTAGAATGTTATTTCGGTGAGTAAGTTTTTTTTTTATGTTTATTTTTTTTTGATTGTGATATTTGATTGTCATGTTTCTATGCCCATTTTATGCATACGCATCGTTTATAAATGAGACCCCAGGCCATTGTTGGGTTTCCTGTGCCTAAATCTAAGAGAGAGCTCATATGTTTCCTTGGAATGGCTGGTTACTACAGAAATTTCTGTAAAAATATTTCTGATATTGTGAAACCTCTCACATATAACGTTTGTAAAGCTGTATCTTTCAACTGGAACTTTAAATGTAAATTTGCCTTTGAATCTTAAAAAAAAAAAAATGTGTCATGCTCCTGTCTTTGCTGCCCCAGACTTCACAAAGCCTTTTAAACTTGAAGTGGATGCCAGTGGTATGGAAGGAAGGAATTGACCATCCTGTATGTTTATATTCTAAAAAGTTCAGTCATCATCAAGTTAATTATAGTACCATCGAAAAAGAAGCACTATCTCTTTTGTTAGCTCTACAACATTTTGAAGTTTATGTTGGCTTTAGCTCCCAACCCATTGATGTGTACACTGATCATAATCTACTTTTTTTTCTTCAGCGTATGTATAACTAAAATCAGAGTCTGATGTGTTGGGCACTTTGATTAGGAAATTAACTGCAAGAAGGGTTTTGACAATGTTATTGCAGATTCTTTGTCCAGATGTCATTCGTAGACTTGTAACCATGTTTAATCTTATGTGTGGGGGTTTTACAACCCTATGGTTGTTGTGCTTTCCATGCTGTGTTGGGGCTTTCCATGCTGTGTTCGAAATGACATACTATCAAACTACTCTTACTATTTCTGCAGTATCCAGTATGTATACTGTTCATAGCATGCAAATTTTCTGTATGCATGGAATACCCGGATGACCTACAATATTTGACTGAATCTGCTAAATATAACCCAAGAACACTGAAATCAGTATAGAAGCTGTGTTTGAAATGGCATACTACCATACATACTACCATGGAATTCCTGGATTACTTGCTACATTTGCTGAAATTTGATTCTATGCATCTGTAGACACTGCGTGGGATACTGTTACCCTCAACGCAACTTGGTTCATGTGACGTTTCATCTTCAAATGTGTGAGTGAAATGCATGAATGAACTGGAGTTGTGGATGTTAATTTTTTATGTGTAATTTTTTTATTTTTTTTGTTAAATTGTTAATTTTTTCTCTGTATCTAAAAAACAATATTGTTAGTAGGACATAGATTTTACCTTAACCTGATAACCCACACCTGGACGCCGGCACACTGAATGCTCTTTGTGTGCACGTCTCAATGTTTACAAATAGAGTAAATGAAAAGGGACATAAGTAATCTTGACAAACTATATATCATTCTAATGGTCTAACCCTCAAGCATCGACAATAGATTGATAGACCGCACATCAGCGTGTGATTACTGACTGTATGTGGTGTTTATTCGGGATTTATTATAATAATGTTGTGAGTTTCATTGAGTTTTGATTCAAGAGTGTGAAAGTGTTAAAATATGAGTGTGTAAATTAACACTGAATCAGAGTTAAAGTTAATGAGATAATTAAGTGATTAATTGAGTGATGATTGACCATTATTGACGAGACCTGATGTTAACGAGCAGAATCAACAAAGACGAAAATCACTATTTTAATGTCACCATTATAGTGGCCAATGTTTGCTTTAGTTGGGCTCTTGACCCTTAATATTTTAAAATCAGATTTTGCTTGGCTGTTGTAATGGAGTTATAAAACAGACGGGCAAACAAAAAATATTGGTTTTCCTGAATCACTGAGTTAAACTTTCATTGGTGATTATTGCGGCCGAATTATTCTTCAGCATAGGATTGCCAGCATTTTAAATACAATCTGTGGAATTTCTTAAAAGTTGTTTGTTCAAAAATCTTTCAAAAGAGTCTTTCATTTAGACATGCAAATATCAAGAATCACACCTGTGAACCTCAACGATGGTGACAATCAAAAAAGCATGTGTGCAGGAGACTTGTGTTGCAGTGCATTCTGGGTGCCACCTATCAAAATTCATCCATGGCTCCCATGATGCACTGTGGCAAATTAAATTATTACCTGAATTGTCTTAGTAATGTCCTTTATGTTTTAGGCTTTAAATAAGTTTGGTGATTCATGTCAAATTTTTTTGTTGGATACATTGATGAAATCACATAATCATGTTTTTATTTTTGCTCGTCTTTCTATTACAACTGAGTTACAACAGCCAAATCAAATCTAATTTTAAAAACGTAAGGGTCAAGAGCCCAACTAAAGCAAACACTGATCACTATAATGGTGACATAAAAATTTTAGATTTTTGTCTTTGTTGATTCTGCTTGTTAACATCAGGTCTCGTCAATAATGGTCAATCATCACTCAGTTAATCACTTAATTATCTCATTAACTTTAACTCTGCTTCAGTGTTAATTTAACACTCCTATTTTAACACTTTCACACTCTTGAGTGTGGTCTCACATGTACTCCCAGCAGAGTTGATTTCACTCTGGATTTTTTGCTGTGTATGAAAGTTGGTTTGTGTTTGGTTTTTTTGCTGAATGGCCATCTGTATAATTACTGTACCATCTACAGTATATGACCGGCCATCAGCATGTGATTACTGACTGTATGACCAGCAATCAGTTTGAATGCTGTATGTCTGGCAATCAGAGTATGTAGTTGACATACAAAGCTATTTTTTTTATTACTCAAAATTGTTCTTATTGTATTTTTTCTAGTGCTCAAATAAATCACTTATACGATGTCTAAATTCAGTCTATTATTTTATAATTGAAAAAGTATGAAGTGGTATGTATAATGATTAACATAGTTTGTAGAACCCTTACATTTGTAAGGGTTACATTTGGTGGCTATTTTTCCTCAAACAGGGCGTGGGGGGACTAGACATTGTCTCAGATAAATGGCTGTAGGAATCAAATTTTTCATGGTATCTTCTTCAAATTTGAAATATACTTTCAACCCATTACTTTTCTGTACATAATTTGTAAAGAATTATATAATAATAATTTGTTATATATATAAATAGAAAATAATTTTTACTGTAAAGCAGCTCTGAAAACAAAAATAGTGTCCATTGTGCAAGAAGTGCAAGAAGCCCAGTTTGTTGGCAGAGGTTCTTTACAGAAACCCTGCCCACCAATGCCTGGCTGCGATAAACAGCACTGCAAAAGACACCTGTTTATCTGCAGTATCAGTGGTGTAGCAAGTAAAATGCGAAGTAATTGATGCGATCGACCAATGTACAAATCTGCCTTTTGCCAAAATTGTTCTTCTCCTTTTCCCATTACATATCAGACTGGAAAGGCATTTATTTTCAATAAAAATAAAGGAAATATATGAAAAGTGGAAATAAAACGCCTCATTAATAATACAGTGTTACTAGGTATTAGCGATAGGTGTAGGAAGGTCTTTATTGTCCTAATAAGGTGGCATCCATTTAATAATACTAATAAATATAATAATTTACACTCAAGATATTATTACATACTGTTTTATAATGTACTACAGTACTGAAGTATAAATATCTGCAACCTAACTACACAGCAAAAAATCCAGAGTGAAATTAACTCTGCTGGGAGTACATGTGAGACCACACTCAAGAGTGTGAAAGTGTTAAAATATGAGTGTTTAAATTAACACTGAATCAGAGTTAAAGTTAATGAGATAATTAAGTGATTAATTGAGTTATGATTGACCATTATTGACGAGACCTGATGTTAACGAGCAGAATCAACAAAGACGAAAATCACTATTTTAATGTCACCATTATAGTGGCCAATGTTTGCTTTAGTTGGGCTCTTGACCCTTAATATTTTAAACTCAGATTTTGCTTGGCTGTTGTAATGAAGTTATAAAACAGACGGGCAAACAAAAAATATTGGTTTTCCTGAATCACTTAGTTAAACTTTCATTGTTGATTATTGCGGCCGAATGATTCTTCAGCATAGGATTACCAGCATTTTAAATACAATCTGTGGAATTTCTTAAAAGTTTGTTCAAAAATCTTTCAAAAGAGTTTTTCATTTAGACATGCAAACATCAAGAATCAACCTGTGAACCTCAACGACAGTGACAATCAAAAAAGCATGTTGTAGGAAACTTGTGTTGCAGTGCATTCTGGGTGCCACCTATCAAAATTCATCCATGGCTCCCATGATGCACTGTGGCATGAATAAATTATTACCTGAATTGTCTTAGTAATGTCCTTTATGCTTTAGGCTTTAAATAAGTTTGGTGATTCAGGTCAAATAATTATTATGTAAAAACATAACTAATATCACATAATAACGTTTTTATTTTTGCTCGTCTCTCTATTACAACTGAGTTATAACAGCCAAACCAAATCTAATTTTAAAAATGTAAGGGTCAAGAGCCCAACTAAAGCAAACACTGACCACTATAATGGTGACATAATTTTTTTTGATTTTTGTCTTTGTTGATTCTGCTTGTTAACATCAGGTTTCGTCAATAATGGTCAATCATCACTCAGTTAATCACTTAATGATCTCATTAACTTTAACTCTGCTTCAGTGTTAATTTAAACACTCCTATTTTTAACACTTTCACACTCTTGAGTGTGGTCTCACATGTACTCCCAGCAGAGTTGATTTCACTCTGGATTTTTTTGCTGTGTTATAATGTACTACAGTACTGAAGTATAAATATCTGCAACCATACTACTATTTACAAATTTGTCATTATTTTCACTTAGAGTAACTAGAATATCACTTTTCCACTTAGTGTAACTGTCAAAAAGAAAATAATAGGCCTATCATTTATCAGTTAAAGATCACTCAGTGTTGATTCAGTTCTATTCTGTATGTAAAGTTAATTAATTGTAAAATGAGTTCAGTTGGGCAATATAGCATTAATTAATAATATGAACCCTTATTAATATGTCTTTGTATAAAGAATGGTTAGCACATTTATTTGTAAGGTAACAACCCCGACAGATGTGCTGAATTAAGGTTCAGTGTTTGTCATGTGACAACACTGTAGCATACTACAATGAAAAATCTTGTTTCTTATTATATACTGTTTCACACACTATTCTTAAAAAAGTATACACTGTGTACTGGGCAGTAAGCTAGTGTGCCATTTCGAACACAACCTGTGTCTCTGCTCTGCCTGCTCTGCCTTTGTAACAAAGTGGCAAAACAGTATTTTGGGATTCTGTAACAAGAAAACCCCCACACATTGTGGATGAGTCGCAGGAGCTCCACATCAGAACTCTCACATACTGCTGTGTGTCTCACTAATGTCAGGTATGCATTTCTTTGTTTAATTGTTTTTTTTTTTTTTTGTAATTATGTTAAAAACATTGTGCTCATAGACCACACTTTATAGTAGCTTGTGCTACTACATGCACACATAGACTAGTTCAGTTTATTCTTTAAAACATCTGATTGCTTTACTGTAAGTGTTGTATGAAAATAAAATGGTTGTAGATGCTATGCATTCTAGACCACGTGTCTTGTGTAAAATTAGAATAACTGTAACACTGATAATTAAATGCGACATGAAAGTCAAATGCTTCATCGGGGCCCTGATGAACGAATGATTGAAAGTATGTGATATTTTAAATAATTTAAATATCCAAATTGATACATAATCAAAATTTGTGATCAGTTCTTAATTAGAAATACAGTCTAAATTATGATCACTAATGATCACTTCATCATGATCATGATTGGTGTCAGATTAAGCACAGAGCTAAAATAAAACTGAAATTCAATCCTAACAAATTAAGTGAACTTTGCAGAAGCTCTAGTAAAAGACACATTATACCTTCACCCATGCTGTTGGATTCCATTGTTGGGCCAATCGGTGGTCCTTACAAAGAAAAGAAAATATATATGTAAATAAACAGAATGAAAACATGAAAGAAATGATGGCTATGACCTTTGTCACTTGCCAGTATCTGCATTGCCTTTCCTCGTAACACAGTTCAGTGGTTGTGGCACATTCCATTGGGGCCCCTAATGTCAGTATCGACATAACGTTGAACGTGACTGACAAAAAGGGAACATCTTCATTACTGTTTTAACCCTCGTTCCCTGACAGAGGGAACAGAGACATTATGTCCCTCCCAAGTGAGACCTCTCTGTTCCCTCCATCAGAAAATAAGGGTTACAACAGTAACCAAGAACAAAGTTACTTGATTGCAGTGGTGGACAGTAACGGAGTAGCTTTACTTTGTTACTGTACTTAAGTACATGTTTCATGTATCTGTACTTTACTGGAGTAGTTTTATTTTGAGTAACTTTTACTTTTACTTCACTACATTTCAAAGCATAAGATCGTACTTTTTACTTCACTTCATTTCATAAAACATATCGTTACTCTTAATAATATAGTAGTTTTTTTTTGAGTAACTTTTTCGTTTCAATTAACCTTTTAAATCGGTTCGCAAATCGCACCAAACAATTAATTCATGAATTTGAATGATCCGGCAGCTGTTCTTGTGTCAACAACTTACTGATTCAAATGAACCATTTAATGCGAGTCTCCAGTGAACTGAATTCATAAGTAAGAACCGGGAGATCTTGTGAGTGCGCGTGCGACTGATGCTGCTAAAAGTTAGTTACTAATGTCGATTTTAGGATTAATTATTGTAAATGAAAATCATATTTAGGTCAAAACTGTCAGTTGTTTGTGAACTAAATCTGCTGTAAGGGGTGATCTATTAGAATAAAAAACATTAAATAAAATAACTAATGCATGTTCCCCGCTGCCGTAACGTTAACAGTTTTAATAAAATGCTACGCATTTAGCCCTATGTGACGTCTGTTTTTGTTTATCAACAGTTTTAAATTTTAAATTGTTTGGATTAACGGTAACTAGCCGAGTAGACAGATATGAATGTTTATTTATAACCATACTGAAATTAAGTAAATATTGGTAGCTGATGATAACTGTCTAGCTAACAAGCTTGCTGGTGCTAAGTTGAGGTAATTTTTAGATATAAAGTCCAAATATTTTTATTCAACCGACTATATAGATTAATGTACATCTGGGGGAAAAAGAAAGGACGGGATGTTCAGAACATGGTAACAACAGTAATTATCAAAGTGGGAAGTGATGCCCTCTGGGGGCATTTGGCCAGGGGTTTTTAGGGCATTTTTAAGGTTTGGGAAGGGTTTGAGAATAAATATAATAATTATATAATTTTTTTATTTTTTTGTTTTTAATGTTTTTAGTAATTTTTGTCATTTTTTTTATGTCTTTGATGTTCTGCAAAACATCAAACTTTAAAACTATTTTTTTCTTACTGATGAAAATCTGATGGTCAAATCTTTTTTCTCTCCGGTACATTGCAATGTAAGCTTCATAGTGACAATACTACATCACTCTAGTCAACATAGTCCATATCAACAACAAAAATATATCTTGACTCCATATGTGGTTATCTTGGAAAAATCCCAGGTATTTTGAGCAGTAGGATTATGTAAGCTTCATAGTGACAATTTGCAAAATAAATCTATCTATCAGTACTTTTTTACTTCAAGGAACACTCCACCGTTTTTTGAAATAGGGCTTATTCACATTATTTCCTACATTTAGATAGGTGGGCAAATGCATTTTTTTGTGTCAGTGCATGCATTGTTTTAGTTTGACTGGGTCGGCGTTAGCTTAGCTTAGCACAATGAATGGAATCCTTTGTTGCCAGCTAGCATGGCCTGAGTAAAAGTGATCAAAAAATTTAAAAAAAACACACCTTATTACTTCTTGTGGCCTGCGTATTCACAACGAGTACAAATAGCGATCAGATTAACACTAGGCGATTTCCTAGGCCGATATTGACTTGGGACTATATTATGGGGAAGCACAGGCGAAGCACTGCTGCTTAGAGCGAAGCACTGCGGCTACTTCGGCGCAGAGATATCATGCAACACATGAAATCCCATGACTATCCGTCAACATACCGGCGTGAATAGTTAGCTGCCTGGCTAATTTTCCTTACAGTACACGAATGGCGATGAACATGGCTGATTTTGAGATAGACGAAGAGGGTGACTTCAAAGACAGTCAAGAACCAGAACCATACCTATTTGAACCAGAGTTTACAGAAGACGAGCTGCGTGCTTTGGAAATAGAACGACAGGAGGAGGAGGTTTGCGATCGCTCAACAGCCTGAGGACGTGAGGATGAGAGCCAACATGAACTGGTGGTGTGAATGTGGGGGAATATGCCAATCTATGCCGACGGAAATAGAGTGTCTGTGCTGTAGAGAGTGGGGACATGTTTTTGCCATTGATGACCAGGCTCAACACGTCAGATCAAGATGAGCGTGCCCGAAGTTGTGTCACATCTACAGAGGTTTCACTGCGCTGATCCATTCTGCAGTACTCGATTTTTTTTTTTTCCGGTGTGACAAAGTGAACTGAAAAAACGCCCCACGCCGAATGGACCAAATGGACAGCTGTCCACAGAGTAAGTGATTATTTTAATCATGACGCATGTATAGATCGACCCATATTATACCTGTATTCACAGTATTCATGTTGACGGAAGTCGTGGGATTTCATGTGTTGCGTGATATCTCTGCGCCGAAGTAGCAGTGCTTCGCCTAAGCAGCAGTGCTTCGCCTGTGCTTCCCCATAATATAGTCCCAAGTCAATATCTGCCTAGGAAATCGCCTAGTGTTAATCTGGATCGCTATTTGTACTCGTTGTAAATACGCAGGCCACAAGAAGTAATTAGGTGGGTTTTTTTTAATTTTTTGATCACTTTTACTCAGGCCATGCTAGCTGGCAACAAAGGATTCCATTCATTGTGCTAAGCTAAGCTAACGCCGACCCAGTCAAACTAAAACAATGCATGCACTGACACAAAAATGCATTTGCCCACCTATCTAAATGTAGGAAATAATGTGAATAAGCCCTATTTCAAAAAACGGTGGAGTGTTCCTTTAAGTGTTGGATTTGATGTGATTTATAAATGTTTGAAATAATGTGAATAAGCCCTATTTCAAATTAAGGTGCCAAAGTGCCATACAAAACAATTATAAAATACAAAAAAATGCACAGTAAAAATATAATAAAAGAAAAAGTAAAAGAAAATAAAGTAACAATTACTAATCAACAAGTTAATAGCCAGGGTTTTAAATGTCTCTGGTTTTAAAAGTAGACACTGAAGGAACACTCTTAATATTAGGGGGCAATAAGTTCCATAAATGTGGGGCTACAACTGCAAAGGCTCTGTCACCTTCTAATTTAAAGGGGACCTATCATGCAAAGTTTGAACATAAATGTGTGTTGGCACTGTGTATACACAGCCACCCTATAATGATAAAAATCCATCCACTCCTTTTTTTAATCCCCATAAATCATAAGCAGTGTCTCAGAACAAGCCGTTCACAAAATCTGTACAAAGCAACGTCACTTTGTACAGGCCCCGTCCATGACTGTTGACGAACACTGCTGTATTAGCAGAGACCCATCCTGAGTGACCAGCACACAATCCACCATGTTTATCTTCACGCTAAAGCATTTAAAAGCAGCATTCAAGTAAGAAATGTGTTTTTATTAAAGCTTTAGAAGTGATTTTCTGTTTTAATTGTATTGTTTGGGTCATATTAACAGTGTAGACAGCAGTGTAAATGTGCCAGAAATGTGCCAATTATTTACAATAGTCCAAGCATTTTTAAATAAATGCATGAATAACTTTTTACAAATCTTGGAAGGAGAATGATGATTTAATTCTCTAAATGATTCTCAACTGGTAATAGCTGTTTTTAACAACTTAGCTAATTTGTTTTTCAAGACAAAGCTCAGAGTCAAAAATAATACCTAAATGAGTGAGATTGTGAGATGAGTGAGACTGTCTGAATAATAAGCTATAGAGCTTCTAGTCTTGGAAGGACCAAAGATAATCCCCTCAGATTTATCATTGTTGAGCTGGAGGAAATTATTTGCCATATAGCATTTTATATCCTTAAGACACTCTATAAGAGGTTGCAGAGAGTCTTTAAATTTTAACAGAAGATACAGCTAAGAATCATCAACATAGAAATGAAAAGAAATTTAATATTTTATAATAATATTTAACCAGTGGAAGGATGTTCATATTCAAGAGCAGTGCCCACAAAATGGACCCCTGAGGAACTCCGTAGGAGAGAGAAACAGATGATGAGAAAAAGTGCCCAACAGTAACTGAGAATGTACTAGATTTAAGATATGAATCAAACCATGGTGCTGAATCCTTAATGCCCTTAACAGTTGATCATAATATTCCATAATGTCATGCCTTGAATAGTGGATTCAAGGCATGACATTATGGATATTATGATCAACTGTGTCAAAAGAGGCATTCGGATCCAATAAAATCAAAACTGCATTATCATCAGAGTCTACTGCAGGAACAAAATCATTCATCACTGTTAATAAAGCAGTTTCATTACTGTGATAAGTTGTAAACCCGATTGAAGTTGTAAAATGCATCCACATGCAGTGGCTTCTCTCGCTCCCGTCAGAATGGTGTTTTTATGTTTTTTGTCTTGTGAGTCGCAGAGTTTTGGTACATCTTCATCGCGTCTAGCTGTCTTTAAGCATGTATACAGTCGTGATTTTCTGCTGGATGTTGGCAGAACAACATTTTTAGAGTTAAACTCCATGCACGCGGAAGAGCTGTGGGACCTCGGTCTGCTCCGGAGGCCTACACCATCATCGACCCCCACTACTGCATCTCATCCACAGCGGAGCCGCCACAAGCGGTGTGAGAGGAAGCAGAAGAGGGGTAAGCGCTGAGGTATCCGGGCTAGGCTAACGGCTAACCCACACAAGCCAGCTATCCCCACCATTGTTCTGGCTAACATATGCTCTTTGGACAATAAACTGGACTACATCCAATTACTACACTCAGAGGACTGTAAGAGACTGTTGGGTTTTTGTGTTCACGGAAACATGGCTTAGCAACAGCGTTCCAGACAGCGCTATTCAGCTCGATCAGATGAGATGCTATCGAGCGGACAGAGCTCTCATCGTGGGAGGTAAAACCTGCGGCGGCATACTTTGTGTTTACATCAATGACGCGTGGTGCCACGATGCTGTTGTGGTCTGCAAACACTGCTCACCCCTGGTGGAGTTTATGATTATTAAGTGACCGCCGTTGTATTTTACGGGGGTACTGCTCGTTGCTGTATACATTCCTCCGAACTCCAACAACAGCAACAGGAACAATGCACTAAATGATCTGTACCAGCACATCAGTGAGCAGCAGACAGCCCACCCTGATGCTTTTCTCGTCATAGCTGGGGATTTCAACCATCCAAACTTAAAGAGTGTGTTCCCAAAAATACACCAACACATTAACTTTCCAACATGAGGCAATAACATTTTAGACTTTGTTTAAACCACACAGAGAGGAGCATACAAAGCCCTCCCCCTCCCCCACCTTGGTGCCTCAGACCACATCACTGTCATGCTAATGCCTGCATACAGACCGCTCGTTACAGTCGCCAAACCAAACAAATTCAAGTGTGGCCAAAAAGGTCGTCAGAGGCTCTTCAAGACAGGCTGCCACATACAATAACACCACAGACCTCCAAGAGTACTCAGAGACTGTCACTGCCTACAGAGACCAAGTGTACATCAGTGTATTGATGATGTAACAGTCACAAAGACCATCACTGTCTGGGCCAATCAGAACCCTTGGATGACAGGGGAGGTTTTCATTATGATGAGGAAAAGTGACTTTGGATTTGGAGATGAGGTGGGTCTGAGGACAGCTAGGGCCAACCTATTGGCCGGCATCAGACAGGCTAAGAGACAGTACTCCAGGAGGATAGCCCATCGTTTCAGTGACAGCAGAGACACTCGGAGCCTGTGGCAGGGGATACAGACCATTACAGACTACAAGCCCCCACCGCGGACCTGTGACAGCAACATCTCCCTGTTGAATGAGCTAAACGCCTTCTTCGCTCGCTTTGAGGAACAAAACAGCACCACTTCACAGAAGACTACACCTCCTCCCAATGACCAGGTGATGACGCTGACCTCAGACAGCTTGAGGAGATCCTTCAGCAGGATCAATGCACGCAAAGCTCCGGGTCCTGACAACATCCCTGGGCGTGTACTGCGAGACTGTGCAGCAGAACTCACTAATGTCTTCACAGACATTTTCAACATCTTGCTTAGCCAGGCTGTTGTTCCCACGTGCTTCAAAGCTACCACCATCATTCTAGTCCCGAAGAAGCCGTCTCCATCCTGCTTCAATGTCTACCGTCCTGTTGCACTTACTCCTATTCTCATGAAGTGCTTTGGATGGCTAGTTATGCACCATATCAAGTCTGCCCTCCCTGGACCCCTTCCAGTTTGCATATTGGTCCAACCGCTCGACCGATGACGCCATCGTAACTGCCCTCCACTCAGCTCTCACACATATAGACAAAAAGGACTCAAACGCAGAATGCTGTTCATAGACTTCAGTTCAGCATTCAACACAATCATACCTCAACAGCTCATTTACAAACTGGTCCGGCTGGGACTTAACACTTCACTGTGCAACTGGCTGTTGGACTTTCTGACTGGAAGACCTTAGGTAGTAGGGGTCAACAGCAACACATCCAATACCATCACACTGAACATTGGGCCCCCCCAAGGATGTGTGCTGACCCCCCTCCTCTTCACTCTGCTGACCCACGACTGCACACCTTCACACAACTCCAACCTCTTTATTAAGTTTTCAGATGACACAACTGTGATGGGTCTCATTAGCAACAGAGATGAGACAAACTACAGGAGCGAGGTGAGCCGACTGGCCGTGTGGTGCAGTGACAACAATCTCTCTCTGAACGTGGAGAAGACGAAGGAGATTGTTGTTGACTTCAGGAGAGTGTACACTCAGCATGCTCCTCTGACCATCAACTGTGCGACTGTGGAGAGAGTGAGCAGCACCAAGTTCCTGGGTGTGCACATCACAGAGGACAGGTGACACAGGTTATCCCACAGGTGATCCCACTCACCCATCACATGAGTGTGTGGAGAGAGTGAGCAGCACCAAGTTCCTGAGTTTAGGACCAGCAGATTGAAGGACAGCTTCATTCATCAGGCTGTCAGGAAGCTGAACTCGCTCCTGAACTTGCCCCCCCACCCCCCCCCTCAGATCCCACATTCCCAGGTCCTTCCACTCCCCCTCCCACTAACATACGATGACATGCACCAGTCACTTTTCTACTACCTCTTCAGTCAGTAAAATTCCATGATAGGTGCTCCTGAGCCCTTTGTCACTTTAATCAGACTGAATAAGCTTTTTTTGCACTACAATCTTTATATCTGCACTGTTTGTTCACTTCACAGGTTTGCAGTCTATTTGCCATGTGCCTTGCGCTGCTTTATTTAACTTTATTTTTATTTAATTTTTTTACATGCCCTTATTTGTATAGTTGTATTTTATATTTTATATTTCATCTGTATCTATCTAGATTTTTAGGCTCTACTGTTAGTGTTATCTGTATGCACCATGGGTCTGAGAGTAACGCAATTTCAATTCTCTGTATGTATGTACTGTACATGTGGAAGAATTGACAATAAAGCAGACTTGACTTGACTTGACTTGAAATGGTTGAAGGATCTGAGTCAAGTTCAAAAAAGAAGCACCTGTGACAAATCAAGTTTTTTTTTTTTTTTTTTTTCACAACTTTGAAACAAATGGCAATTTTGAAATTCTATAGTTCTATAGTTATTCAAACACTTTGTGTCAACACTGAACTTTTTGATCAACGGTTGGACAACTGAATGCTTTAAAGATGCAGAGACAATACCAGAGACTAAGCAAGAATGAATTATTACTTCAAGACTAGAACCAGTTGTATGAAAGGCAGCTTTGGTGATGTCAGAGGGAACAACATCATGAGGCGAAGTTGTGGATTTCAGTTGCATCACTAGGTCCCTCAGCTCAGAAAAAGACAAAGGCTGAAAGCTGTTCAAGGTAACTGTGGTAATGGGTTGGTCAGACAAAATATCAGTGTGAAGAGGAATAAGGAAAGATTGAATGCCATCAATTTTTATATTAAAAAATGAATGTACTCAGCGAATACTTGCCTCACAGTCATGAGAAATATATCTATAGAAATCCTGAAATGAACCAATTCAAATAAAAAACAAATATGCTCTGTACTCTGCTTATGTAATCCTTATGAAGCCAATGTGAGGTAAAGTGTTTCCTATCTGAACTCATTATAAGTTCATTATGTTTTACCTAGCAAAGGTCAACTAGAGGAGGTTTCCAAACCCTGGAATAGCCTTCCTGATAATGTTCAGGGTTCAGTCACACTCTCTCTGTTTAAATTTAGAATAAAGACACATCGCTTTGGCCAAGCATTCAAATAATGCATCTCATAATCTTGTACTGCAGTTACAGGTGCATCTCAAAAAAATTAGAATGTCGTGGAAAAGTTCATTTATTTCAGGAATTCAACTCAAATTGTGAAACCTGTGTATTAAATAAATTCAGTGAACACAAACTGAAGTAGTTTAAGTCTTTGGTTCTTTCAATTGTGATGATTTTGGCTCACATTTAACAAAAACCCACCAATTCACATCTCAAAAAATTAGAATATGGTGACATGCCAATCAGCTAATCAAATCAAAACACCTGCAAATGTTTCCTGAGCCTTCAAAATGGTCTCTCAGTTTGGTTAACTAGGCTACACAATCATGGGGAAGACTGATGATCTGCCAATTGTCCAGAAGACAATCGTTGACACCCTTCACAAGGAGGGTAAGCCACAAACATTCATTGCCAAAGAAGCTGGCTGTTCACAGAGTGCTGTATCCAAGCATGTTAACAGAAGGTTGAGTGAAAGGAAAAAGTGTGTAAGAAAAAGATGCACAACCAACTGAGAGAACCGCAGCCTTATTGTCAAGCAAAAACGATTCAAGGATTTGAGTGAACTTCACAAAGAATGGACTGAGGCTGCGTTCAAGGCATCAAGAGCCACCACACACAGACGTGTCATGGAATTTGGCTACAGTTGTTGTATTCCTCTTGTTAAGCCACTCCTGAACCACAGACAATGTCAGAGGCGTCTTACCTGTGCTAAGAAGAAGAAGAACTGGACTGTTGCCCAGTGGCCCAAAGTCCTCTTTTCAGATGAGAGCAAGTTTTGTATTTCATTTGGAAACCAAGGTCCTAGAGTCTGGAGGAAGGTTGGATAAGCTCATAGCCCAAGTTGCTTGAAGTCCAGTGTTAAGTTTCCACAGTCTGTGATGATTTGAGGTGCAATGCTGGTGTTGGTCCATAAATTTATAAAATGTTAAATCTAGGTTCTGTAAGGATGGATTTCACCAGTACTGAATTCAAGATTCCTATCCTGTAATAAAACAATAAAACTCTCCAATCTCAAGTGAGGATCTGCGAGAAAGAGCTCAGGACAACACCTGGCTCGACCTCCTCGAGTTCCTGACTCCCCACATCCTCTCCTTCTCCTCAGGCCATGCAAACCTCACAAATGTAATATCTTGGTTGTTTAAAGTGACATCAATATAAATACTTCTGGTGCGACTGGTAAGATGGTTTCACTCCCACATCAATAGAACAAACAAGAATAAAGAAAACAAAACCTGTTCTCCTGGTGTGGGAGATGCCCCAATAAAGATCTTTATTAACCATTTGTTTGTTCCCCAAAACCAGGCGTGTGACCCTTTGGGGCACGAGAAATGGTCCAACAAAAGCTGCATAAATATTTGGGTGCTAAATGTTTACTTGTCCTTTTGTTAAGACTTGGGTATTTAAAGGGATTTGGCAAACCACTCAAGGAAGAATCTGCAGTCAGAACTTCCCGCACAAATTGCTGTGTGTATCTCTCTATTTGCCAGGTACGCTGACTCTTTGAAACTCTTTCTAATATTATGTTTTGAATTGTATTATGTATTTTATGCTAAGCAGTTGTGTGATTAATTCTTTTTTAATTCCTTTAATTGATGTTTAATCCTGCCTGGCAAATCAATAAATGTTATTCTTGATTCATTCTGCATTATTCTTAATTCATTATTTCTAGTAGATTAAAGCAAAGGTATTACCTCAAATCTGTGTTCAGGATTGTTCATACGAAAGGTTTAATAGATGGAGCATAGGGCACATCAATTGAGTCCATTTCGATTTCTGACTATTGCTGCCTTAAATAAATTGCAGTTTTTGTAAATATATAAAAACTATGCTTTTTGTTATGAGTAAGCAGAGCGTGACCGACTTAAAGGCAGATATTTACCCTGCATCCAATGTTTAAGATCAGAACTGACGAGTTTGTGTTCGGGAAGAGCATTCAATCGGCCCAAATGACTCTTCTTAAGCGATACCAGGACTGCAGAGAAAAAAATAATTGAAAATATAAGACAATCAGAAAAATCTAAGATCCAAAATTTAAACACAATTAATCATACGATCAGCTACATTGTGAAACTAAGAGTCACTTATAATTGGAGTCAGACTAAAATTATTCATGGAGTCAGATTTGAATTCGACACAAAAATTTTATTAAAATAAGATTATTTTTTCAGAAGTGCCAGAGGACTTACACGTGAAAAACCTTTGACCAGACCACTAGATGCTGTCGTTGGGCTAGTGGGTGGAACCTTACAGTTCCAATGTAATAGTATATAAACTAAAAAAGTTATGTATTGATTTCGTAGTTGGGATAGTGGGTTGATGATTTTATTTAAAGTTTAATTGTAGCAGCCCAGGTGTCTGAGACATTAACCTTTTGTCTTCATGCACTTCCTGACTATAGGGCAGGTTCCCAAGATAAAGGTGACTGCTAAGCTCAAGGCACAGCTGTGCCTTTGTATCTATGATAATGTGAAGGTATGGGCGATAATGTCAGGCTGATTGAATTAGCACCTGTGCATTTGAATGACACTGTTATGCTGATGAGATCAAGGCTGGGAAAATGCCGGTGTTGGGCTGATTCCTGAACTTCATTTGCATGCTATGGATTAGATTGTCTCCACCTTTACTGAATGTATCCCTCTTCCTTGAATTGATATAAACAACGAAGCATTACTGTTTTAGTTAGACTTTTGATGACTGCAGCGCCACGTAGCGCATTCTCAATAAAGAGTCCTGCTGAACTTTATCCAAGAGTCTCTTGGTCTTCCCTTCTGAGTTTCCAACAACGCTCCATGGGGAGACTATCTTGAGGCTCTTGAGCGCAATTTGGATGAACAAAGGCCACAGGAAGAGCCAAGCCATGTGCATAAAAGAGTCAAGCGGACACATAACGTGGGCATTGTGGTAAGTTGAACCTTAAATTAAAAGATATAGTCGTAAATTGTACCTCGCCAAGTTAGCTTTAATGAGCACTTAGCTACACAACTACTTTTTATCCTATGCATTGTTGTATGTGTCCAGCATATTTAACAGATTGTCGGTATTATGCAATGTTGTTTGAAAACTTTTTCTTTCATATGCATGTTTGTGTGTATGTATTAAAGCTTTTAAAATTATCCATTACAGGAAGCTATAAGGCGCCTCTAAAACTTGGAAAACAACCCACATAAATTCAATCCAGAAACTGGGTAAGACTGCTGTTTTTCTTACATGCTATTTATGGGCTTTTGCGTAATCATTTTAAATATAATTATATACACACGACTCTCTTTCCACACAGAATAAATTCACCTCATAATCAGTAAGTGATTACTTATCTGCTGGAGGAACTAAATACATCTTTTGCAGATGCAGTCTCTGATTCTATAAAAGGTAATCATATGTTATTGTAATCATTTCAGGTCCCTTATTTTGTCCATATTCTAATTTGAATTGTTTCTGTCACTTATCTGAATTATTTTTTTATGTAATCATATGTCATTGTAATACTATGAAACACTTCGGAGGAAACACACTTAGTCTCTGCCAGAAAAGTTACAGATTAGGTACTCCATTAAAGCAGTGGCTAAAATCCGACAAAGGAAAAGATGAGTAACTGTAGAAACTCAACTCTGTATTAAGTTTGGTACATCTCTTTGTGTTTTTAGAGGTTAACTTGTGGTGTGTTGCAGTTGCTCGAGGTCCAGGATCCAGGTCCAGGATCATTCAAACAGATGCAGAGAGAGAACTGTGGCAGACAGCAATGCTGGAACTGATGTCTGATGAGGAGGATGCCATTGCTGATGGAAGGCCAGTGTGGGTTGTGAGATCTCCAGCTCACAGGAGCCCACAGTTGTCAGACCTTTGCCAGCAACTTCAGCGCAGATTGGAGGTAGAGGCGCGCTATGTTCTTGCACACCATCAGCGTGTAAGACCTAATGAAACTGAGCCAGAAGGACATTCATTTTTGAAACTCTAAGAAGCACTGGTTCATTTGTTACCCTATTGCTCCTCGGCTGCTACAGTGATGGCTGCCCACTGCTCCAAGTGTCACTGGATGGCTTAAATGCAGAGGTCACATTCCAAGTATGGGTTACCATACATTTGGTCATGTCGCTTTCACTTCGCTTTTATATTGTGTTTTAGTATTTAGTGTTTAGTATTTTAGCTTTTATAATTTATAAATATAATTGCACCTTTATTATTGCACATTTGTTCTTTTTTATTTTCTGTTTGTTTCCTAATTCTTACCTATTTTGCTTCATATATTTATTAGATTTGCACAGTTCCATAATCTGTAACTGTGTTAATATTGCTTTGTGTTTGGTTGCTTTGTTTGTGTGTGGTTTGATTTTAGTTTCGGTACAGTTCCATATTCTATAACATTTTTAAAAACATATCTTTTTAATTGCTTTGTTTTTTTTTTTGTTTTGGTTATTTTGTTTGTTTTTTGTTTTTTATAGTTTCTTATTATTTTAAATTGTATTTTTTTTTTTGGTTTGTTTTTTTTATTAAAACCTGGGCTTCCATACCACCTCAGCAGTGCCACAAACTGATCACCTCCATGCCATGCCGAAATGAGGCAGTTAAAAGGAGCCCCTACCAAGTACTGAGTGCATGTACAGTAAATTAACATACTTTCCAGAAAGCCAACAATTCACTAAAAATGTTTTTTTTTTTTTTTATTGGTCTTATGAAGTATTCTAGTTTTTTTTTTTTTTATTTGGTGGGTTTTTGTTAAATGTGAGCCAAAATCATCACAATTAAAAGAACCAATGACTTAAACTACTTCAGTCTGTGTGCATTGAATTTATTTAATACACAAGTTTCACAATTTGAGTTGAATTTCTGAAATAAATGAACTTTTCCATGACATTCTAATATATTGAGATTCACCTGTATATCTGATCCAAACATTGTTATTCTTTAGCTTGGGTTAAACAAATAAATTTTGCTTGGTTGGAACAGCAGCTATGCTAATTATGTCTCTATTTGTTTCTCTGTTTCTGCCACAGGATGTAACTAGGATTTACGCAAGCTTCAGTCTGGATCCAGAACACCTGAGAAGAGATGATGCCAACCGCTCAGAGGACCTCAGATGATGCCTAGCATGAAACAACATACAGAACTACCAAATGTTGCTACAAGTTGATTGCATATAATTATTGCTGTTAATGGTTTTCATCATCTGTTTGATTACTTTTTTAATTGATTTTTCCGTACATTTCTGCCATATGTACATTAACTGAGTCACCACTGATAAGCCACTATTAAATATATTGTAGAAACTTAATTTTCTGTAAAGTTGCTATTTGCAATTTTGCGATTAGTATTATAACGAGGCATCAACAGAGTGGGGATTCATCTGCAGCTTTGTTGAAATCGTAGTAAACAGGCAAGGTCAAACACCAGCAAACACAACAGAGGAGAGAAGCCAGATCATTATCCAGGGATGTGCAAAGAGTCAGGGTAGGCAGCAAACAATCAGTCGTCAATGTAACAATAGCAAGAGTTTGGGGCAGGCGGCAGGGAATCGGAAGGAGAAAAACAGTCCAGGGTAATGCACAGAGATGCCAGACACAGAAAGATATGCTCAGAAATGTACACCAGGGCAATACAAGACTTCGCAATGAGGGAGAGTCTGAGAGCTGTTTAAATAGTCCACTAATGTGAGTCAGGTACAGGAGCAATCAGGGCCATGTATGTGAGTGTGTGTGCGTTTATGTGTGTAGTCTGTATTAAAGTTCAAAACTCGGGAGAGAGCTCCCTCTGGTGGTGAGCTGGAGGCACAGCGGGAGTCTCATTTGTGACAGACCCCTCCCATGAGTTTTCTGCATGGGAGCTGGAGGCGAAGATCTTGGGTAGACAACCAGACCCATTGCCCTGGAGTTTATTCAAGATTAGGATGACGGTGACAGTCAGCTTGTGACTTTTGTCTTCTAACAGCATGTAGCAAATGTGAGCTTGGTTCCAGATGTTCACGCTCCTCTGGAACCAGGCGTTGACAGCAGGTACTTCAGTAGGTTCTCATGACCATGGAAATAATGATGGTTGGAAACCCATTATACATTGAAACGGAGTAAGTCCAGTTGAGGGTTTTTGTATTGAAATTTGAGCATACTCTGCCCACATGAGGTATCGGCTCCAGTCAGTCTGATTCTGTTGGTAGTATGATCTGAGGAATCGTGTGATCTCCTGATTGAGTCATTCCGTCTGGCCATTAGATTGTGGATGATATCCTGAGGTAAGGCTGATGTTGACATTTAGTTTTTGATAGAAAGCTGACCATACTCTGGAGGTGAATTGGAGACCTCGATCTGACACAATATCCTCAGGGAGACCATAGAAGCGAAACACAAAGTTGCATAGAGTTCCAGCCTTTTCTAAATCTGTTGGTAGTTTGGGGAGAGGAATTAAATGACAGGCCATGGAAAAACAATCTATGACAGTGAGCATTGTGGTGTTGTTATTGGACTTGGGGAGGTCAGTGATGAAGTCAATAGCCAGATGGGACCATGGTCGGTGGGGAACTGGTAAGGGGTGCAACAAGCCGGATGGTAGCTGTCTGGGAGATTTACTTTCATTACAGGTGATGCAACCATGGATAAAGTCTGTAGTGTCTGTCCTCATGGTTGGCCACCAGAATTTGTTCTGGAGGAGATGGAGAGTGGCCGTAATTCCAGGATGAAACAAAGAACTTATCGGGAGGGCATTCAAGAGGGGACAGTTCTTGTGAATTGGCATGTTCAAGCTCTGTCATGATGTCCCATTGGATAGGAGCCACAATTAATGATTCAGGGAGAAGACTTTCTTCAGAGTTACCCGGATCTAGGCAGTTGTGTTGACGTGACAAAACATCAGCCTTGGTATTCCTGGAACCGGGTCAATATGTGACAGAGAAATCGAAGCGTGTAAGGAACAACGCCCACTGGGCCTGTCTGGGGTTTAGTCTTTTAGCAGATCGTAGATATTCCAGATTTTTGTGATCCGTCAGGACAATGAAGGGGAGCTATGATCCTTCTCGCCAGTGTCGCCATTCCTCCATGGCTGCTTTCATGGCCAAAAATTCCCTCTTACCCACATCATAATTTTGTTCGGCAGAACTGAGTTTATGAGAAAAGTAGGCACATGGGTGAAGCTTAGGTGGATTACCATGCCGCTGTGAGAGGATGGCCCTGACGCCCGTATTTGAGGCATCCACCTCGACAATGAATGGGATTTCAGGATCAGGGTGATTAAGAATGGGAGCAGACTTTAAGCATGATTTGAGTTCCGTGAAGGCCTCTAATGCTGAGGTAGACCATATGAGATGTATAGAGCTTCTTTTCATCATGGAGGCTAGAGGAGCAACTACGGAACTGAAATTCTGATGAAGCGGCGGTAGAAATTTGCAAATCCTAAGAAACATTATAGTTCTTTTAACATTGCTGGTTGTGGCCAGTCGAGAACCGCTCTGACCTTTTTCTCATCCATTGCCACTCCCTCCTGACTGATGACCTAACCCAGGAATGACGTACCAGTCTGGTGAAATTCAAATTTCTCAGCTTTGGCATATAGTTTATGGTCAATGAGTCTTTGTAAAACTGACCTCACATGTTGTTCGTGTTCCTCATATGTGTTGGAGTAGACAACACTGTAAAAAGTGATACTCTATATTTACTCAATAAAATTGTGGCAACAGATTACAAGCAATATTATTAATTAAATTTAACACATTAGAATTAATTAGAATTAATCAAATGAGATCTTACAAGCAATCATTCAAAATGAGTAAAATAACATGAAAAAAATAAGTAAAATGTATACAAAAATATTGGTTTTTTTTGGACAAAAAACGAGAAGCGCCTGGCTGCAGCCTGCATATAGAGGCGGGGTTGCACATGTTAACCCGCCCCATACCTACTCTGATTGGTTCGATCGTCTTTCATAGGCATACATGATAGGAAATGTGTTGCGTAGTTGGTGTAAAACTGTTAAAAAATAATACACTATATTTACTTAATAAAATTGTGGCAACAGATTACAAGCAATATTATTAATTAAATTTAACACATAAGAATTCATTAGAATTAATCAAATGAGATGCTTAGAAATTAACCATTCAAAATGAGTCAAATAGCACAAAATAAATAAGTAAAGTTTAAACACAAACAAAACAAAACAACATTTCTTTGAGAAAGAAAAACAAATCACTATGCTAAGGAATACTATGTTATGCATACCAGGCCAGTAGTTGGCGATTAAGAAACACAGCGTAAAAATGTAATTCAGATGATACAGGCATAGTGTTCAAAAGCTTGTGTTTTCAAGCCCCCAAAACAGAGTTATTGAAGACACCTGATGTTAACAAACAGAATCACTGAAGGAGCATAATCTACAATCTACATAGTTACCATTACGGTGGTCAGTGTTTGATTTAGTTGGGCTCTTGACCCTTAAACTTTTAAACAATTTTGTTGATTGCTGTAATTGTGATACAGCAGTTAGACAAGCCAATAAAGAATAAGATCATCTGGTGTTGCTTGTTTTGCCATCGTTTGATCTGGATTTCTGAGTTGGTTGTGTCTTATCAACAACAGGCGTCCTTTGGCTGTACAGTGTAAAGTCTGGTATTTTCAGCATAATCAGAGAGATTCTAAGAAGTAAATGTTTCAAAACATAAAAAAAAAAAGAAAATTTATTTCATTTAGGCAACAGACATCAAGAATCAGGCTGAGAACCTCAACAATGGTGACCATCAAAAAGCATGTTGCACTGCATTTTGGGTGCCACCAATTCAAACTCATTTATGGCTCCCATCAGACTTTGCGGCATGAATAAATTATGAGATTAATTGTCTTAAGATTTATTCTAATATTTTCTTTATTTTTACTTTTTTTATGCCTTTTTTAGTAGCTTGTTTTGTGATGCTTACAGTTCATCTGTTAATCTGAATATGCTGTTCGTCACCATTCTTGAGATTCATACGCTGGTTCTTGATGTCACTGTGTGTCTAAAAGAAGCTTTCCCTTCCCCACTACAATTTTTTTTTTCTTAATCAGAATTCTTAACTCTGGATTTAACAGGAAGTTTTCAGGTCTTCTATTGTTGAATTATAGGGGCGGTTACATTGAATGTTAATTTAACTCAGAGAACAGGTTCTATTTATACACCTCAGGCCAAACAATGATTATGTAAAATCATAGACCACACCACCTGAACAGCTTTACTCTTGGCATACCTAGCTGTTATAATTCAGTTACAACAACCATACACAATGTAATATTAAAAAGTCAAGGGTCAAGAGCCCAACTAAAGCAAACACTGACCACTATAATGGTAACCCTATAAATTTACCCTTTTCTTCCTTCAGTAATTCTGTTTGTGAACTTTAGGTGTCTTCAATAACTATGTTTTGAGGGACTGAAGACACAAACTTCTGAACATTATGCCTGTATCATTCTATGTAAGCAACAAAAATGTGAATTTGTAAAAAGGTTGACGTCATGTGCATGCATATAATGTTTTCACTGGGTGTTTCATGATCGCCAACTACTGGCCTGGCATGTATAACATAGTATTCTTTAGCATAGTGTTTTTTTTTTCTGTTTTTTTTTCTCAATGAAATCAATATTTTTGTGTAAATTTTACTTAATTTTTTCATGTTCTTCTAATCATTTTGAATGGTTGCTTGTAAGCTCTAATTTGATTATTTCGAATTAATTCTAATTGTGGTTAAATTTACTTAATAATATAGGATATACAATTTTAAACAATTTTATTGAGTAAATAAAGTGAATCATTTTTTACAGTGAAGGATGTCACTGATGTAAACGATTACCCAACGGTCCAGCATGTCCCGGAAGACATCACTGATGAAGGATTGAATCACACAAGGACTGTTAGCAAGGCCGATAGGCATAACAGAATATTCATAGTGACCAGTACAGGTGGAGAAGGCAGTCTTCCATTCATCACCCTCTCTGATGCGGATACGATTGTAAGCATTGCGGAGATCTAATTTGGAGAAGTAGTTGGCTTTGCGAATTTGCGGAGTTTTTATATGGGTATTTGGTTTTAGGAGTTTTT
This sequence comes from Cyprinus carpio, assembly GCF_018340385.1. Classification (NCBI taxonomy): domain Eukaryota; kingdom Metazoa; phylum Chordata; class Actinopteri; order Cypriniformes; family Cyprinidae; genus Cyprinus; species Cyprinus carpio. Next base: position 2,539,357 of record NC_056586.1, read on the forward strand.
GTTGTTGGGATTTAAGTGTTATGTGCGTTGATGTAGCAGTTATATACTTTTTGTTGTTGATTGGTGTCAGATTTTAGAGGTTTTGTGTTGATGGTCTGATGACTCCTTTAGAAAGTTCCTTGTTGATAATTCGTCATAGCCTCTGACTTGGGTTGAGATAAGGGAAAGATACTGCCTTTGGGTAGTGTTGCACCTAATAGTAGGTTAATAGCGCAGTCGCTAGAACAGTGAGGAGGTAGTTCTGATGCCTTGGATTTTCTGAAGGCCTCAACGAGGTCAGTGTATTCTGAGGGAAGTGTAGACGAGTGAGCTGATTCGTCCGTGAGCTTTACAGCTTGAACTGAGATTGCTAGCTTGTCGCTCAGACACTTGGCTTGACATGAAGGATCCCACTGAATGATCCGACCCTCCTTCCAGGAGATGAGTGGGTCATGTTGTTGTAACCAGGGAAGTACAAGATTTAACGGATTATGTGGTGAAGTAATGATGTATAAATTAATGCTCTTCGTGTGAAGGGTCCCGGTCTTTTTTGTAAATGGGTGATTTTGGTGTTTAACAGATTATGTGGTGAAGTAATGATGCCATCTAGCACCTCCACTGCCAACAGAGAATTGCAAGGGATTAGAGGAATGTTATGTTTTCGAGCAAATACATGTGACATGAAATTCCCCGCTGCCCCTGAGTCCAGTAGCGCTGAGGTTGATATGTTATTTCCCTCTTTGGATAGTTATATGGGTACTTTTATGCAGGTACTGCAGTGATGTGCCTGAATGCATGGACTCACTGCAGAGGAATTACGAAGAGGCGGTTGTGTGGGACACGACGAGATGGCCAGCTTGGCTGCAATAGAGACGAAAACGTTGAGTGATTCAGTGCTCTCGCTCCTCTGGAGACAGGTGAGTGTATCCGAGCTGCATTGAGTATCATTCTGGTAGGGTGACGAGAATGAATCAAATTGTCAATTTGAATAGCCAGTTCTATGAATAGGTTAAACGTTCTCCCCCTGCATGCCAGTTCAGATTGTAGTTCTCAGGGAAGTATGAGATTTAACAGATTTTTTGGTGTGGTTTTGATGTATTAATTTTTGGTGTCGGTGTTGGTTTTAGCGTTCTTTCAACCCAGTCCGGTATTTCTGCCCTGACATAAGGCAAGCAATTTTTCATACACATCTTTACCTCCCTCAGGATGTTCGAATATTTCTTGGAAGCTTTGGAGAAAAGTGCTAAATGAGGGGAAAGCTGATTCATCCTCCCTCCATACTGCCGTGGCCCACTCTAAAGCCTTCCCAGTTAATAGTGGACATACAAAGGAAATCTTATGCCTTGCGGAAGAGCAGTTTCAGCATGCTTTCAACCCAGTCAGTTTGAGCGGCGAGGGGGATCCCTTACACTTCGTGGGGTTTCTGTCAAATTTGTCTGGAAGAGCCAGGCGAGGATTCATCGAGGGTGTGGAAGGGGATGACATGTTCATGCTCGGCTGACTAAGTGCTGAATCTGGAGATGAAAGGTGAATACTCCGAAGCACATTAACAAGCTCCTCCGATATTGTCGTCAGTTGAGCCAGCTGGTGTTGATGAGCAGCGAGTTGATTCGCCTGAGCCGATACTTCCTTGGTAAGATGAGCCAGAGCTGCTGGATCATGTTATGGGGAAGTCTTCTGTAATGAGGTGTCAACAGAGTGAGGATCCATCTGCAGCTTTATTGAAATCGTAGAAACAGGCAAGGTCAAACACCAGCAAACACAACAGAGGCAAGAAGCCAGATCGTTATCCAGGGACGTGCAAAGGGTCGGGGCAGGCAGCAAACAATCAGTCATCAATTAAACCATAGCAAGAATTCAGGGCAGGTGGCAGGCAATTGCAAGGAGAGAAACAGTCCAAGGTAATGCACAGAGAGGCCAGACACGGAAATAAATGCTCAGAAATGTACACCGGGAAATACAAGACTTCGCAATGAGGGAGAGTCTGAGAGCTGTTTAAAAAATCCACTAATGTGAGTCAGGTACAGGAGCAATCAGGGCCAGGTATGTAAGTGTGTGTGAGTGTGTGTATGTGTGTAGTCCGGATTGAAGTTCAAAACTCAGGAGAGAGCTCCCTCTGTTGGTGAGCGGGAGGCACAGTGGGAGTCTCGTTTGTAACAAGTATTGTGGAAAGCGCTACACAAATAAACTTAAACTTGAATTGGACAGATGATAGCATCAGCAATCTGTACAACTACACTGGATTGACTTTCTAAATGAACATGGTGAAGGTGAGCTCCATCACTGACCCCAGATGGCAGGGTTGTTTTTTCTTCACTGGATGGTAAAAGAGTCAGCAAACACCTTGGAAATGCAAGATAAGGTTCACTTGTATTTCCATCAGTGGCACACTGGTGTGTGACTGTCCATATCTCTGTGTTCAAATCAGTGTGCTCAGTAATGTGTCTTTGATCTTCTTAATTTTTTTTTTTTTTATTTTGTTTTTTATTAATTTGTTGTTAATCTACAAATAAAAAAACCCACTGTTTTAATCTCCTCACATTCTTTCGTACCTGCCTCACATTCCACACTGATTAGTGGAGGGTCATTGTTCCCTCAAGCTGTGAATCAAATCAGTATTCATGGCCATTGACACTCCCTCAAATACAGCCTTTCTAACACAAAACATGTCTTATAAAATTTTAATTAATATATTGTATATAATATATTTTTCTTTGAATGAGTGGGCAGGATGATTTTCACATAATTTTGTAGCAAAAGCTCTATTCTACCACATCCAGTAGTTAAAAGTCTTGTGAATAAATGTTTACTATTTGGTTTATGACTTTTTTTTCAGTGACATGCATAAAAAAATGCATAAACATAATTTTCTCAAAAACACAAAATTGGATATACATGCTGCTGTCACAGCTATCAGTGTGAAATGCTGTCTATACAAATAGAGTGTTGTAAGGGAAACAGGTCAATTTAGCTCAAAGGGAATCATTTAAGATTTTAAAGGGAATTTGAACAGAATCACTGTTTCACGGCTGATCACTGAAACGGCCAGCGATTCACTGAACGAGCCATTTAACATCAAATCTGCGCTGGATAATAATATCCAAAGTATAGTGAAAACTATTAATTAGCACAGTAACAAGATCGGCAGTTTAAGACATTAACTTGTAAGCACAAAACACAAGATACTTCTCTTTTCAATATGAATAAGACTTTATTAGATAAATCTAAGACATATAAACTAATCTAACACATAAGCACACGCACTCACATTCACACAAGTTGCAGGAAGATAGAACGTTAGGAAAGAATGAGTTTAAGAGAATGAAAATGTGAAATCCCAAGTTTACAGCAATACGTGAAATTGCATAGACATGAACAACCATCAGTCACTTAATTAACCCTCGCATTGAGTTTCATCAATTAGGTTTAAAATTATATTAGATAACACCAGTACAGATCAGAGTCTGGAGGTACGTTACTTGTGATGCCTGTGTAACGGGGTTCCCTTTGTTGTCACTGAAAAGGGGGTTTCCTGAGGTTGCTGATGGGCTGGAAGTTCAGTAGTCATTGAAGTGATGTCTTGGGAAGCCCGTGGTTGGGCGTAGGCTGACGATGCAGAGTTGTGGGCTGGCTGAAGTTTCAGACGGGCACGCGAGGTCAGACTCGGAGACACGGCGTTACAAAACTTAACTCAGAACACGAAACTCTCAAACGGAATAGAAAAGAAACTAAAGTAAAGGATTAGAAGTAAAGTTTGACGAGACTAGGTGGTGTTTCTTCCCATCGTGGCTAAGTAGCAGCAGGCATGCAGGCCGAAGCACGCTGGAACAGCGCTCGAAGAACGCTAAAAGTGATGACTAAAAGCATGGCTAAAAGCTAAAACTACAACCCAAAGCTAAAAGCAGGCTAAAAGCCGGCATGACTGATAGCAAAAGCTAAACGCAAGCTAAAAGCATGAATTTGATGGTGTCCTGAGTATTTAAACTGGCCTTTTGGCCACACCTCATATGTTGTCTTGACCAATTAGATATTGTCTTTGGTCGGGGTGTTGCAACGTTTGTCCTACCCATTCATAAATCATATGTTATCTTATCAATCACGTGGTCCGAATTTTCCCGCTATTGCATGGTATAATTTTGGACATGACTCCTATGATAAGAATATGATACATTTGACAAATAACTCATGGTCAGAAACGTTTCAAGCAAGAAGATTCGAACACACACATACTAAACATGAATATGAATACTTAAACTATTCAATAGTTATTAAAAAGACATACACAATAAGTGATTAGAAACATTATAGTCAAATGTGTGGGTTACACATAAATGAATATGAAGTTAAGCAATGGACTGATATTCATTTATAGGAGTCTTTTTGAGTTCATATTGGTGCAACTGCATCTATAAGAGACAGTTCCTGTGCCATTCTCTGACATAAGGATTTTCTGTGTGGAGCCCAGAGGTTAAAAGGTCCCCTTAGGAATTTCAGTCTGGTTCTGCTGCGGTGGGGGAAGTCAATCCAACGATCTTGTTTACTCTCATGGCTTTACATGTGAGGGTCAGACTGTCCATCTCTTTGATTACTTGCCCCAAATTAGACAATCTCTTCTTCGAATTGAAATTGTCAATAATTGTTCTAATGGTGTTAATGTTGAAAGCTGTTCTGTGAAAGAGCTGGTTGGTTATCTTGCTTCAGACTGTGGTGCTAGGAGTTGATTTACAACGTCCTGTTGCTTTTCTGAGGAATTCAGCTCCTCATGTTTCAACCATGGTCCTGATCGAATCTTTAATTTGTCTGGGTTGGGTCTGATACGCTACAGTGTGATTATTGATCTGTATTGTTGTTATTTGTTTTGTATGGTTGTCATCTTGTGTATTATTGAATAAGTGTGTGTTAGTGTGAAGAATCTTTAATTTGTCTGGTTCGGGTTACTGTAATTGGCATACACAGTTAATTCTTTTTTTTTTTATTATTATTTATTTTTATTACTCAAATTATACTTATTGTATTTTTCTAGTGCTCAAATAAATCACTTATACGATGTCTAAGATTCTGTTTTAAGTTAGGTAGGGCTGTGAGTTTCAGCTGTGAGTCCCATAATGGGGGGGTGTAGGTTAAGAGATGATCTGTGTTCATTTGTTCATTCAAGATGTTAATCTTAAAATAAGCTATAAAAAGGCAAAAGATTATATTTTATCACACACTTTGTCTTGTTCATTTTGTCTTTGATCAACGTGTGTGTTGATTTTTGTTGGTGTGAGTGTTATGTCCTGCATGTTTCTTTTTCTTAAGTTCTCTTTGTCTCTCTCTCTCCATCTTTCCCTGTCTCGCAGTGCAGGTGCATTCTGGAATGCCTACCTGCAAGCACTGTATTGGTGAATGATCCAGCGTGCACTTTTAAAAGGCCATGCCTGCAGTAGAGGGGGGGCTCTTTTCAGCATCCACCGCATGTTGATGTGATCACTCAATGTATCCCCCCTTCAGTCGATGGACCGAAATTACTGTTTAACACCTTACAGAGTTTATAGGTGTTCTCAGATTTGGACTTTAAGTTAGGGAATGAGGGAAGCCCTCTGTCTTTTCTTTGGTTTATTGCGTATTGCTTGGTTTTTAGAATTATTTATTTATTTATTTATTTTTTGTCATCTTTTATTTGTTATGTTGGCCTTTGGTCCACCTTGAAGTCCTTGTTTCAAATTTTCTATTTCTATATTTCTATTTTCCATGAATAAATTTAAATTTCATATATACATCTCTGTGTTAAGTGCCTTTGTTATGCCTGTCATGTTTCGCAGGTACAGCAGACCAATGAGGCCTGCAGAGTTTAAGTAGATAAAAAAAAATTACTACTGAGATATATCATGAACACTTTTTTAAGGTTTAATCGGCCAGTGGTTCTAATGATCCAGCCAATAATTTTGGTGAGGCTTAGTATAACAATCATATGAAGCAAAAAAAAAATAAATAAATAAATAAATAAAACGAAATGGAAACAGTTGATAACATATTTTAAGAAAATATTAATTCGTAGTGGATTAATAGAGGTTGTTAAATTATTTTATTATTAATTCATAGAGACTTAGATAATTAAATCATCATCTTCATTTCAAGATCAAGGTTTTGGTGATTCACCTCCAAAAATCTGAACCTTTTGCAATCAGTTCTGTAAAACAAATAAATAAATAAAAACCTACTTAAAGCTGCTCTGGAATCTGAAATAGGGAAACCCCTTGTTAATAATATGTTAAACTTGTGTTTGTGTGTGTATGAAGAGATGTTAAAACTCACCTGATACTGTCAGTGTAACTGCATCACTCATTTGTGACCAGCGTGATCCTTCTGTCTCTAATCCATAACAGGAGTATTTACCTGTGTCAGACTCCGTAACAGATCTGAATGTGTGTTCCTGCTGATCACTGAAAACAATGACTGAACCATCTTTATACCAGATGTACTGCCAGCTAGTGATTCCTTCACCATTTATGGCACATCTGAGAGTGACTGTCTCTCCTCTGATCACATGTTGAGTAGGTTTAATGGTGACTGTGGGTTTTTTTATTTCTGTAAAACAAGAATTCACAATGAATAATATATGTGATAGTATAATAATAAAAATTTTTATATATATATATATATATATATATAATATATATATATATATATATATATAATAATAAAAATTATATATATATATACACACACACACACACACACACACACAGATTAAAAGCTAAATGTTTTCATTTCGGTTCATTCTTGGTAAAAAAAAAAAATCCTTCAGGTTCTATTTGCAGAGCGAAATGAGAACGGACCAGCATTTAGAAATAATTCTTATTATTTACTTTTCAAACTGCTACCACTATGCATTTTCGAATTATGCCTTTACTGTGTGACCAAAAATTGAGTAGTTTTTTTTGTATTTTTTTATTTTTGGACAATGAAAGATTATTAATAGCCTTTCTTGTTTGTTTCATTTATCATATGTTGCTGCCTCATTTCTCTGCTATATATTTAAAAGAAATGACTTTTAGTTTATACAGTAGACAACATTTGAAATAGATTTAAAAAGTTAATCAAAGTTGTCCTAAGACAAGAACGGGTATTGTTTTGCTTTTATGACAGCTTGATGAAAGGTTTTGATCCACTTCAAATGTTGACTTCTATAGTATATTTATACTAAACTTGTGTTTCATGAATATATTTTACAACAATACAAAGAGCAATGTGTAGGCCTACCAGATTTAGTCCAACACTTATTTACTTTTATTTGTTACCCACTAAATAAGATTTTTTTTTTTCATTAAAAGTTTAGAATTTTATAAAATTATTATGCACTCATGAGTTTTCTAGAGAAAATTTTGCTACTGAATTATCCATTAACCTAGTTTATAATAGTATTTTTTTTTCATCAATTATGAATATATATATTTTTGCATTGCGTTAACAAGCACAAGGTTGGGGGTTCGATCCCTGGGAATACATGATAGGTAAAAATTGATAGCCTGAATGCACTGTAAGTCGCTTTGGATAAAAGCGTCTGCTAAATGCATAAATTTAATTTAATTTAATTTAATCATATCTTGGATAAAAGCGTCTGCTAAATGCATAAATTTAATTATTATCTATATATATATATATAATATATATACATAGTTTGTATGTAGTTTGTATATAGTTTTGTTATTTTTTCTTTATAATGAAGCTGTCTATATTTAGTAGATTGTGTGTTACATACAAAAGAGTGATGATCGACCTACACACTGAGGTATAGAAATTCTACACTGATTTAAAAAAAACTAAGCTGGTATCGGATCGATATCGATTCTGAAAAAGTGGTATCCCAGCCAGCCCTAATTCTATATATATATATATATATATATATTATATATATATATATTATATATATATATATATAATATATAACACACTTTTCTTTATAATGAAGCTGTCTATATTTTTTCATGTGTACTGCCACCGCAGGGCCGCGGCATTAACTGCAAGTCAGTCGTGTGTTAAAATCGTTCGCGAAACTAACGCCAATTTTGCGCAAAAGGACAGATTGCAAACTGACTGTAATTATAAAATGTTGGTTTGTAAATGGAGATGAAAGGACGAAGTAAAACAATGTTAACATTATAATATAACATTGTAACATCCTTAAAAAACATTAGAAAATTTACAGTGAGTTAATTTCAAAACGTGGGATAGACTTAGGCTACAGTCTACGCATCAAAAATTTAAAGAAAGACCTTTACACAAAGGCTCTAACTGCATGCTATTGTTATTAAACAGTCATTACATTCTGTTTCAGCTGTTTGATCGTGCTGGTGCCTCACGTGCACATATTCATTGGAAACAGTGCAGACGTTCACCGTGCCATTCGGCGTGGGCAGCGGTCCACTGGCATATTTTTGCTCATTATGATTTTTTTCCGTTGATACTGAAACACGCATGAACTACAAAGCCTGTTTTACCTAATGAATAATAGTTAACCCTCTGGAGTCGACTAACGCGAATATGCGCTTTGACGTGACGTGACATACATACAGCCAAGTATGGTGAACCATACTCAGAATTCATGCTCTGCATTAAACCCATCCTAAGTGCACACACACAGCAGTAAACAAACACACACACCGTGAACACACACCCGGAGCAGTGGGAAGCCATTTATGCTGCAGTGCCCGGGGAGCAGTTGGGGGTTCAGTGCCTTGCTCAAGGACACCTCAGTCGTGGTATTGCCGGCCCGAGACCCAAACCCACAACCTTAGGAGTCAAACTCTCTAAGCACTAGGCCACGACTTCCCCCCACAGCTTCTTTTGATGAGAGCAATACATCAGTCGAATCTGTAAAGGGTCTACTTTTATTTGTATACACACATAATAACAGCAAAACTTTGTGCATTTATAAAATAAAGAAAACAAACAGAGTGTGCTGTCTGCTGCCTTGGTTTTGCGTGATCTTCATTTAGAAATGCATCATTAAAATGAGCTGTAACTCAATGAACACTCAACACAGAGACATGAGAGATAGATCTATAGAAAGCTTGACATGTCTACTTTTAAACAGCAAGTCTTATCAAAAACAAATATTCTGTGATAAAGTAATCCATGTGAAAGCAATGCGAGTCTTTCACATCTCCCTTCATTATATCTAATGCGACCACACCCACGCGCCGAGCATGTGAGAAACAAGACCAGGATCCAACTGCGGATGAATGAATAGAGTTTATTAGCTCTGAGGACTAATCAGTAGGATAACAAAACCGCCAGCACTCCATCAGGAAGACCAGTGTGGAGACTTCACCGGCATCAGCCAGACAGCGGCGAGGGAAAGTGACGAGCCTGCAGTGGAGTCTAGCGTCTAAGCCGAGAGAGAGGTGACTCGAGTCGGCTGCTTAGTTGATGCTGGCCTCAGCAAGAGAGAGAGATACAGGGCAGACAAACTTCTCAGAGTCTTAGAGGTGGCAGGCAGACAGAGAGGGCAAAAACAGGGACACCATACCGACAGGACAGGGAAAAATCAAATGAATAATAGCAGGGTTAAAAAACTCGGAAAGCAAGGTGAAGGTTAGCACTTCAAACAATGCTTACGGACTGACACAAGACAGCAAACACAAGGGCCTGATAAAGGGAAGATAATAAGCGCAGAACAGGGTGCAGGTGCGGGAGAACACATTAATTGGGATCAACCAATATGGGGCGAGAGAACAGCGGAGATCGTGAAACACCTGGCGAGCCACCAAAACAAAAAGCCAGGGCCAGGGCCAGGACAACAAAAGCCTAAGACCCCACTGAGATCGTGACAGAGCTTCCTATTGATATTACAATCATCTGTGTAAGACCCCACTCTATATATATATATATATATTATATATATATATATAATATATAATATATATATATATATAGTAGCAAATCAGAATATTAGAATGATCTCTGAAGGATTGGGTGACTGCAGTAATGATGCTAAAAATTCAGCTTTGAAAGTCAGCTTTAATTGTTTCTAATTAACTGTTTAACTGCACTCACAAGTGAATCTCAAGTTATTTGTGGGATAATTAATATATGGCTAAATAAACTAAAAACATAAAAATAGATATATTTATTTTGTCCTCACATTCTTTATTGTAACTCTTCCCTCTTGGTCACACACCTGGCTGAAAGGCTCATTATGTGGGCCTTTTTTTGAACAAAGTCTTTTTATTGTTTTAGTTTCAGTTTCACATTTAAATTAACACAGCAAAGAAGAACATCCCCTCCCCCCACCCCATACTGGATCAATAAGAGATGTAAACAGTAGTCAGGCCTCTAGGTAACATCATACATTCTAACACAGGTGTGTGTAAACAGTTATACAAATTGTCAGATTTGACACACTTTCAAAAATAAGACATAAATGGCGTCCACATGTTATAAAACGTTCTCAACCGACCCTTTACAGGAGTGCCTGTATCTGCTATCTTTTCCAAAATGTATATGACACATGACCTCTCTAATCCAGAGTCCATATGTTTGGTGGGCATGAACTCCTTCCATACACAAAATGAGTCTTCTAGCTAGCAAAGAGCAAAAGCGATCATGTTCACCTGGTACCCTGCTAAAAGAAGCATCCACCTTGATCACCCCAAATAATGCAGTCAAAGGGCATGGGTGCACAGTTTTTTTCCACATATTTTGGGAAAATGCAATCAAAAATAGATAACCAATATCCATGAAGTTTTGAACAAGTCCAAAACATGTGAAGAAGTGTAGAAGGGGTTTGTTGTTTGCAACGATCACATGCAGGATCCAAGTCCAACTTTATCTTGGACAGTTTGTCTTTTGGACCAATGCAGACGGTGTACTACTTTAAACTGAATAACAGCATGTCTCAGACACACCGAAGATGAGTGAATGTTCTGTATGCCTTTTGCCAGACCACGTCCGGTATGTCTTCATCCAAGTCAGATTCCCACCTGTGTTTCAGAATGTCCAGACTGGTCTCATGGTATGAACTGGAGCAGTGTGTAAATCCTGCTCAAGACCTGTTTAGTGTCTATCCTAACAGTCAAATATCTTATCCACAAGGGACTGAGCCGGACACTGAGGAAAACAATCAGAATTGGCCATAACAAAGTTTCTCAATTGCAAATATCTAAAAAACTGTGATTTTTTAATATTAAATTTCTCTACCAGTTGTTCAAATGAGGCAAACTTACACTCAAAAAAATGTACTTTCACTTTTGCCAATTTTACTCAATCCGTTCATGTTGTAATTACTTAAAAAAATAAATTTAACAATCTGAACTTATTTTAATCTAGTTCATTCAACAAGAAAGTGGTCTTGTCAGCTTTACTTAAAAAATATTTGTTCAGCCAACATAACATTGTCAAGTACACCCGGCTGCAGCCTGCAGATCGAGGCGGGGCTGCACCTGGGGCGGGGTTGCACGTGCAGCCCCACCCCTTACCTACTCTGGATTGGTTTGATCGTCTTTCGTAGACATACATGATAGGAAATGTGTGCGTAGTTGGTGTAGGACGGAGAATGCTGTTTAAAAAGCTAAAAACGCTGTACAGTTTTATAAAGCCTTCATTATAATGCACAGAAGAAGAAGAAAAAACATTAGCCTGTAACTCGCCATGTCCCTGAAATGATTGTTTTGTTAAATTAAGCTGATCTTTAGGCTAACATATTAATATAGTAAATTAATTGGGTTGATTATCCACAGTAAGACGATCAGGTCTTCAGATAGAAGAATGAATTATGAATTAAATAATTTTAGAAAATTTGATTATTTCATATCATCAGAGTATGAGAAAGGAAATGAAAAGGGTGTGTCATTACGGTTTTAACACTGTAAAACCCGACAAGTAACTTAACTCAAAACCGTTTGAGTAAACCGATTGCCTTAAAACACTTTAAGTTTTAAAAACAATAGTTATGAGTACTCTGAACTAAATTCAGTTGAGTTCAGAAAAAGAAGCTATACATTGCAATTAGTAATTAAGTGATTAATTAAGTGATAATTGTGAATTAGTGATGAACAGCTGCTGTTAACAAACAGAATTACTGAAGAAAAGAGAAACACAAGAACTTCAACTGACTTCAGACACAGCCTTAGATGAAATAAACTGAAATAAAATACATTAAATCTCTCAAGATCTGATTAAACAACCCCACAAACAGCATCACCAGCTCCACTTATTAATAACCAGACTGACTTTATTTCTGTTAGACGTCTACAGAAGATCTTTTTGAATTTAACTAAGGTTTAGATGTTGATTTATTGTTTCATTTGAAGTAACCATGTTAGAGATCAGTGTTTGCTTTAGTGGTGCTCTTGACCCTTAATTTCGGTCTTAGTTTATTTTTTTCTCTGGTTGTTGTAACTATGTGTTTTTGAAACATGTTTGTTATAACGCAAAATCCCAGAGAAATATATGATCAGGTATTGGTTGTTTTACAGCATATTGGTGATGATAATCATCAATTATGGAGCTGTGTTCAGAGTCCAAAATCTGACTAAATTTTGTTGTTATAATTAGTTCAGTTGATTACAATGAAAACCCATTCTAAGAGCCAGTGGTTCTGTTATAATTAGTAAATATAAAGAATTTTCCAAACAGTTTGTGCACATATATCTTTTTTCTATGGCAGCAATCAGTCACACACAGGCATCAATAATCAGAATATGAACCTCAACAATGGTGATGAAAAAAAAAAAAAAACATGCTGCAATGCATGCTGGGTACTATTGTAGTACAAAACTCATCCATGGCTCCCAGCATGCTCTGCTGCATTTTTTTTTTTTAATGGTCACCATTGTTGAGGTTCATATGCTGATTATTGATGTCTGTGTGTGACTAGTTGGCACCATAGAAGACCAAACTGTTTGGAAAGTTCTTTATATGTAACTGATTATCACAGAACCACTGGCTCCTAGAATCACTTTTACTGTAATCAATCCAACTAATTACACAACACATATTTCATCAGAGATTAGACTCCAAACAGTTCAATAATTGATGATTATTATCACCAATATACAGTATAACAACCAACACCTAGTTACAGGTTAGGTAAAAAATGTTAGCCTGAAGGCACTTTAAGTTGCTTTGGACAAAAGCAGCTCTAAGTGTGTGTGTGAGTGAATTTAAACACCTGATGATATTTCTTCTGGGCTTTCAAGTTACAACAAATATGTTTCAAAAACATATGGTTACAACAACCAGAAGAAAAAAAAACTAAGACTGAAGTCAAGGGTGAAGAGCCCAACTAAAGCAAACACTGATCTCTAACATGGTTACTTTAAATGAAACAATAAATCAACATCTAAACCTTAGTTAATTCTCAATCAGATCTTCTGTAGAAGTATGACAGAAATAAAGTCAGTCTGGTTATTAATAAGTGGAGCTGGTGATGCTGTTTGTGGGGTTGTTTTAATCAGATCTTGAGAGATTTAATGTATTTTATTGCAGTTTATTTCATCTAAGGCTGTGTCTGAAGTCAGTTGTAGTTCTTGTGTTTCTCTTTTCTTCAGCAATTCTGTTTGTTAACAGCAGCTGTTCATCACTAATTCACAATTATCACTTAATTAATCACTTAATTACTTAATTGCAATGTATATCTTCTTCTGTCAGTGAACTCAAACTGAATTAAGTTCAGAGTACTCATAACTATTAGTTTTAAAACTTAAATGGTTTAAGGCAATCGGTTTCCACAAACGATTTGAGTACACCTAACTTGTCAGGTTTTTAAGGATATCTGTTTACTCAAACGGTTTGAGTTAAGTTACTTGTCGGGTTTTAAAGTGTTTTAAAACCGTAATGACACACCCTTTTCATTTCCTTTCTCATACTCTGATGATATGAAATAATCAAATTTTCTAAAATTATTTAAATCATAATTCATTCTTCTATCTGAAGACCTGATCGTCTTACTGTGGATAATCAACCCAATTAATTTACTATATTAATATGTTAGCCTAAAGATCAGCTTAATTTAACAAAACAATCATTTCAGGGACATGGCGAGTTACAGGCTAATGTTTTTTCTTCTTCTTCTGTGCATTATAATGAAGGCTTTATAAAACTGTACAGCGTTTTTAGCTTTTTAAACAGCATTCTCCGTCCCTACACCAACTACGCACACATTTTCCTATCATGTATGTCTACGAAAGACGATCAAACCAATCAGAGTAGGTAAGGGGTGGGGCTGCACGTGCAACCCCGCCCCAGGTACAGCCCCGCCTCGATCTGCAGGCTGCAGCCGGGTGTACTTGACAATGTTATGTTGGCTGAACAAATATTTTTCAAGTAAAGCTGACAATACACACTTTTTTGTTGAATGAACTAGATTAAATTAAGTTCACATTGTTAAATAAATTTTTTAAGTAATCACAACATGAACGGTTTAAGTAAAATTGGCAAAAGTGAAAGTACTTTTTTTGAGTGTATTTTTGAATGAGTTAGATTAAATTTTTTTCACATTGTCAAAGGCCCAACTATTAAAAAAGCCTCATCAGTTACCGAAGGGATATAGAACATGTGGTTATTTGACACAGGGGCAGCAAACAATAACCCAGTGAAACCAAAAGACTCGTCTACATTGATTCCAAATCTTAACCTGGGTGGACAACAACTGTGTTGGAAGAGTATGTTGAAATTGATTGTTTAAAGGGTAAACGAGAGCAGAGCAATGCTTTAGGAGAGCTGGATGTAATTGAGGACCTCTCCAAAGTCCACCCAGCTTGGTAGAGAAGTGTCCCCTTCTCAACCAATGCAACCACGCTCTAATATTAGCTGCCCAGTAATAGTACATGAAATTAGGAAGTGCCATGCCCCCCAAATTACGGGGCAGTTGTAATATCTTTTTGTTGATCCTTGGATGCTTTTTATTCCAAACAAAGGATGAGAGCTGGCTATTCAGGTTGGAAAAGAATGATTTAGAAAGAAAAATTGGCAGGGTTTGGAACAAGTAAAGAAGTTTTTTAGGTAAGATCATTTTGACTAAATTAATCCTTCCCCCAGGGAAAGAGGCAAGGATTCCCAACGAGCAATGTCTTGTTTAAGATTTGCCAACAAAGGATGATAATTAGCCCCTATAAGATTCTTAAAATTTGGCAGTGTTATCCAAATACCCAGATATTTAAATTTTTTCCGAACTAACTTTAAATGGGACCTGTGCCAGTAAGTTTCCCTTCAAGAGAGGTCACAGGCATCATCGTAGCTTTTCTGAACATTAACCTTATAGCCAGAAATTCTCCCAAATTTACCAAGTAAGATCAATAACTCAGGGATACTAGACAGAGGGTCCGAAATAAACAAAAGCGTGTCATCGGCATAAAGAGAAACCTTATGCACAAAGCCCATACGATTTATACCTTTAATGACTGAGCTCTGCCTTACGGCAATAGCCAAAGATTCAATCGCAATCGCAAATACGAGGGGCGAGAGCGGGCATCCCTGCCGTGTACCTTGTTGTAATTCAAAATACCTGGATATATTATTATTGGTACGTACCGCAGCCATTGGCGAAGAATAAAGCAATTTTACCCATGATATAAATTTAGGGCCGAATTTAAATATTTCTAAAGTCTTAAAGAGATAACCCCACTCAACCCGGTCAAACGCTTTTTCAGCATCAAGGGAAAGTATCACCTCATCGTCTTTGTGGCCGGGTGGAGTGGGAGCATACAACACACCAAACAGTCGTCTAATGTTAAAAAAGGATTGGCGATTTTTCACAAACCCTGTCTGGTCAGGTGAAACAACAGTGGGAACTACCCTCTCAAGGCGCTTTGCCAATACCTTTGCGAAGATCTTGGCATCCGCATTCAGAAGCGACACAGGCTTACAGGTTACAGAAGACTCATTGAAAACTGACAGTAATAAGGGAGACAGCGGTTCTGAAAATTTCTTGAAAAATTCTGCCTGAAAGCCATCCGGTCCCGGGGACTTGCCACTTTGCATGTCTCTAATTGCAAAAGCTATCTCAGTTACCGAAATGTCTTTTTCCAATTCATCGGCCAGATCCGGACTTACGGAAGGAACGTTTATACCTTCAAAGAAGGTCCCCAAATCAGACTGATTAGAGGATGATTCAGGAGAGTACAGTGACTGGTAGAACTGACTAAAACATGAGTTAATTTTCTCATTGTCTGTGCATTGATTACCTTGGCCATTGATTATAGCTGGAATATTTTGAGTAACTGATCTCTGGCGTAGCTGATGTGCGAGCAGACGCCCCGCCTTCTCACCATGTTCATAGTACCCATGCCTTGACTTAGAAATCAGGTACTTGGCCTGTTGGGTAGACAGAGTATTAAATTCAGTTTGAAGTGACATACGTTTCTTGACTAAATCTGGCGAAGGGGGAATGGCTATATTCCCTGTCCACAAGTAATATCTCGTCTGCTAACAATCTTAACCGTTCATAGCTTCTCCTCTTCTTGTTAGCACAATATGAGATTATCTGACCCCTTAAATAGGCCTTTAAGGACTCCCAGACCGTAGAAAATGGCATTCCTGGGGTTTGATTAACTTCAAGGAAGAATTTAATTTCTGCCCTTAAAAAGCTGACAAAATTCTCATCTGAAAGTAGTAAAGTGTTAAATCGCCATGGGCGGTATATTGATTGTGAATCTGAAAAACACAACTTCATACTGAGGGGCCCATGGTCTGAAATGACTATGGCGCTATAGTCACATTCCCTCACCAAGTGTAGAATTCGATTGTCGATGAAAAAAATAATCAATTCGGGAGTACGTCTTATGAACAGAGGAGAAGAATGAATATGCCCTCGAGGTAGGATTTGCGAAAGCGCCACACATCAGCAACACCATACGTTTCCAGAAATGATTTGATCGACTGAGCAGACTTAGTAAGGGTTGTTTTTCCGGCTGCACTCCGATCTAAAGATGAGAGCACACAATTAGTATCTCCACCAATTATGAGACTGTGTGTTGACATATCTGGCATATTTGAAAATAATGTGTTAAAAAAAGGTATAATCATCCCAGTTTTGTGCATAAACTGAGACTAATACAACAGGAAGTGTGTACAGTTTCCCTACCACGAGAACATATCGCCCAGCAGAGTCTGTATGTACACTAGAAGCAGTGAATTGTATGTGTCTACCAATCATGATGGCCACTCCTCTTGATCTAGAATGAAAATTTGATTGAAACACCTGACCAGACCATTTTTTACTTAGACGTAGACTATCGGCTAAACACACATGGGTCTCCTGTAAAAATGCAATGTCTGTATCAAGCTGTTTTAAATGCGCTATAACTTTTCTAAATTTTAAGGGACTGTTGAGGGATTTCACATTCAAACTCACACAGTTAACTGGATATTCAGAAGAATGCCTAGTACCTTTTTTGTTAGCCATGTTAAAACTGTGTACAATGATATATACAGATCCAAAGGATCACACATGAGATCCTGACAAGAAACAACCCAATGGTACACAAATCCAGTATAATCCCACCCCCTTCTCCTACAAGAACCAGGAGAAAACAAAACCTCCCAACAAAAAGATCCACACTTTATAGTGCTTGTATTGAGGAACATAACTCTAACTGCTAGGGCTCCCGACTAGCCCCCAGATATAATTAGAAAAGAAAAAGAAAGTGATACAGTAGTGTTCTCAACGAAAATAATATAAATGTAAAAATTAGTTAGTTGTAAACAAAGTAATCTACTACCATCCCCTAGAAAACGTTTTCTGTATGCAGACAATGTACATATTTCGGGATATAAAACAATTGTGACAATACAACCTGAAAAATATGCAGGCTAAGGGAAACCCGGTTCACAGTCAATGTCCGTCATCTGTCGCCAAGATAATATTCTCTTTCACATAAGCCATGGCCTTGTTTGGATCAGCAAATTCTTTGTCTTCTTCTCCGTGGGTGATACGAAGTCGTGCCGGGAAAGAGTAATCCGTAGCGAACACCCTGTCGGTTTCGAAGAAGCCTCTTCACGTCTGTGAACGCTGCCCGGGCTTTGGCCACGCTTGCAGTGTAGTCAGGAAGAATTGTGATATGCGTGTCATTGAAACGAAGTGGGCCACGAGTGCGTGCACGGCGCAGAATCTCCGCACAGTCTTGATAATAGTGTAACTTAGCAACAATTGCTCTTGGTTTACCGCCCGTTTTTTTTTGTCCTGGTGTACGATGTGAGCGATCAATCAGTGGCTCTTCCTCAAGCTGTAGCACCTCAGTTAGCATCTTGGCGACTGCTATGGATGAGCTGGAATCCGGTGTCTCGGGAACACTGAGAATCCGCACGTTGCACCTCCTCATCCGGCCTTCCATGTCCTCACATTTCACCTTTAGTTCCTTTAGTTCCGATTTCAACTCACCCACGGTACTCTGTAGGGCGACAACCTCATCCGACCAATTAGATAAACCGCCCTCTATATCGTTGACACTCGCTTTGACTTGGTCTAACTCCGAGCGAAGCGCCGCGGTGCTGTTTATTATTTCAGATTTCACTGCTCGTAATTCACTCTTAAGAAAGTCTTATTCTTGGGCATCCTTCAGTTCTGATTTAATCACCGCTGAAATATCAGACTTCAGTGCGAGAAGTATCTCAGACTTCAAACCAGACATATCCATTTCGCTGGGATTTGGTGAGGGTGGAGCCGATTCACTCATGGCCTTAGAAACATTCCGGTCCAAGGAGGCGTTCGGCCTATCGCCCGCAGATCCCGTGTACTTGTATTTTCTGAGATTTGTCGCCATTTTCGTATTTTTTTTAGAGTCGACTTAACAAGAGGGTCCAATACTAAAACTTCTGGCGACGAGTATTGAAATAATACTTTAAGAAAAAACACTACATTAGGTAAGCATGCCAGGAGCCCTGCCAAACACGTCTTACTGCTTTGCCGCCATAGAGCGCCCCCCATTATGTGGGCCTTTGTCTTCTCAGGAGTGAATCACACAAATATTGATGGTCAATCACGCCTACTCGCATATGCCCTTTCGAAACAAAAAGTGTCTTAGAAAATTTAAATCAATCTATTGTTTTCTGTGAGTGAGTAAACAAGAGGATTTTCACATCATGTTGAAGCAAAAATTCTAGGTTAGTCTTGTGAACAAATGTTCTCTAGGTGTTTTATGACCTTATTTCAGTGACTTCAAAATTGTAGTTTTTCACTGACCACGCATAAACATTGTTTTCTCAAAAACACAATCATGTACATACATGCTATTTACATATTATTGTAGCCCAGTTTGTACTGATTACAGTGGTATTATACTTTAGCCATGTATATGTTAATAAGCAACTGAAAAAAGCACAAAAGTCAGGGCATGTCAAAACTTCTCCAGGCCCTCAAAACCCCTTAGACCCCAGAGGGTTAAACTTCAAATGCGCAACATCACGAATATGGAAACGTTTGGATTTGCCCCGAATGAGAGAGGTAAGCCCAACCTTACCTTACATTTCGCTTTAAATTATTATTATTTTTTGTTGTTGTTGTTTATAGCTAAGCCTATATTATTATATAGCCTACTTCAATTATATTTATCCATTATAATTATATATTTGTAATTCTTGTTCTGTTCTGATAGTTAAATTTAAAGTATTTGTTGTAAAGTGAAGGGAACTAAAAATATCCTATAGTGTTTATAATATTGGTATATTATAACATTATTAGGCCTACCATTATTATTTCTTAATGTAATAAAATGCGACTTATACATGAATTTGATATTTTTTTTTTCCTCTCAAAAACGTTATTTATTTTTAGCGTGTTTATAAAAAAATATGCAGCAAATTAAAAAAATAGGCGATTAATCGGTTAAAATTTGTTACTGTGGGTTAGCAAATTTACATTATAGTATATTTAGCAACAGAGTCTGGGCCTAATCTAGGCTAAGCTAAGTTTTGTGTATGTTTTTATCCAGTTTTTTTTTTTTTTTTTTTTTTTTTTTTTCCATTGCATCTGAAAATTACTTAAAGAAAAAAAAAAAAAAGCCCACCCCCCAAAAAATACTGTGCATGCACATTCACTTTGTGCACTCTGGCGCAGAACCTGCCTCCCGCGTTGCTCAGCTGTGGATGATCTTAAAATGTTTGATATAAAAGTTGCTGTCCAATTTTATACAGGAATTGTTCTTTTAAAAAAAAAATCTAATTATATTGTTAGTTTCATGGTAACATGCAATCATCTTCGGATACTACGTATACAAGATACATGTTCATTTAGGCTATTTCACATGCATTGTGACATTTTCACCAGTTTCAACTTATAAACTCCTTTACATTTTTAAAGTCAGTTTAATAGTATTGAAATTCAAGTTGAATCTAGTATAAAAAAAGCTTTAAATTGCTTAAATTATTTCTATGATTTAAAGTAGCCTAATTTAAAAATGTGGTGCCACTGTCAGGGGAGTCAAAAGATAATTACATCATCATTAGAGTTGCCACTTAACTTCAGAAATGGAAAATAGGGGCTAATTGTGATTCTTTCTCTTTTATTCTTTAAGAAAATAGTGTTTATTCTTGTAGAAAATAAGTGTTTACTCTTTAGGAAAATAAAGGAGAGAATAAGGGAAGATCCAAATATTTGTAATGGACAATAATGTAGGAACAATGTTTTTTTTTTTAATGTCATACAAAAAATTCCATCGGCCTGAGTAAAATTTTCCTGTTATAGAATTGGGATTTTACAAGGGTAGTAATTTAGGAGGTGAAAATACTGTGAAATTACAAATGGCATGGATGAGATTGGTATGTGAAGGTCTATGAAACGTTTTTTAAACAATGGCACTTAAAGTTTTGAACTAAAACATTATTTCAACCATATAGCCTGTGAATAAATAAAATGCATACTTTTATGTAGGTTGCTTCTGGTGTTTGGATTTGTACTTCAATATAATGAGGTCCAAGTTTAAGAATAGGCTACACTATATATTATTTTTTTTTATTTAACAGCATTGACTTACAATGAAATACGTCTTCCTTCAGGTAGACTGAATGTTTTCCTGCCTTGCTAAATGTTGGGCTCATGATCAATAAGTTGCATTCACCCAAACTGATACTTTTGTAAAAACAGAATGCTGACAGTGAACCTGGGTGCAGTTAACGCCAGTCGCGCTCGCTGTGAAGCGGGAACAGCTGGCAGAGGATTCAGCTTGATTTTAAACCCTACCTCAAATGCCTACGTTCACAAATAACAATGATTTTTGCAAAAAGAATGTTTAATAACCAATTGAGAATTTGTTATTATTATGGTCTGGTGAAAATAATAATATGGGCTGCGAGAAAATAATTAATAAAAAGAGTGGGGCTGTTGTGAGTGCAGGCAGCATATTTCAACCCAGTAGCATGACAACACACCGTTCATCGCAGCCAAAAAACAGACTGAATTCAGTTCAGCTGGAGGGGGTTGGGGTTTGGGGGTAGTTCTGTATAGCTTTTGGGGTTGAAATAAAGGTGTGAATCTCTTGCTCTTTCATATGGACAGTGTCTTATGAGGGTTTCAAACTTGCAGAGCAGGTTTAGGCAAAGTAGGACAAATGCCTTGTTTGGTTTGACTTTTGTAATTTTTGCAACTGCATACAGAGTATTAAATACAATATAATATTTTTTTTTCTCAGGAGAGATGAGGCGCCTCTGAGCAAGAGACAAAGAAACTGGCGAAAGAGATGCGCATCTGCCAAAGAGACAAAAACTTTTGTTCTTAATGTATATGTTGCTTTGTAGCTACTATTGTCAGTTTTGCACTTTTTTAATTGTACGCGGCAACACTGCAGTCTTTTTGGCAATACAAATGTAAAAATATATTGCAGTAATAAGAAATTGTCCCGAGACATCATGTAGACCTAATTATGTTTTTGTTTCATTACTGGGCAATTGGTTACTGTTGTGACTAAATGTGACACAAGAACACATTTTGGTTTTAGGTTTTAGGACAACTTTGAAGAAAGGTTTTGATCCACTTCAAATGTTGACTACTGTATAGGGCAATATAGTTTATTAGTTATTTTAGTTGTGACTAAATGTGACACATGCCTTAACAAAAAAAAAAAATGTTTTTAGAGTGTTGTAGAAGATTTTCAGTATTCTTAATTCAATATAATACATAGAAGTATGCCTATTTGTAGGAAGAAACTAGTCTATTATTATCTACTATTATTATTTAAAGAGACTGTATGAGTAACTGTGTTAAAGGCTGCAGTAAAGAACAGTGAACTATTTAAAATTTGAAGACCCTGCATATATGGAAAGAATCTGTTCAGGACCAGAAATACATACATGACAGCTATTGATCATTCTACATATGGTAAAAAACACCTGTCTAAAAATACAACAATGCATATATGGAATTCTGTAAACAGCTCTAGACATACATATATCTGTGTGGAAAGGACGTTCTGGAGTTGTCTTCGGCAAACTCAACTCGGCTTGGTTGTTTGATCAATAAAGTCTGCTGGCTTCAAAACCTCTCTTAGCAGTTTATTTTGAACAAGGAAAAATCCACAACATAATTGGCGACCACAAATGGCACTGGAGACAGGGCGAAAGAGCGAAAAGCTGCAGCTGGCTCTCTCTGGACAATTGGCAGAGACCATGGCCATGGGTAAGCATTTTTGCTTATAAAAAATGTTTGTTTAATTCTCCAGAGAATGCCCGTTGTGGTAAGAAAACTCTAAAATACTCTTCCAAAAATGTAAGAACCAAAAGAAAAAGAGGTTTTGAATCCAGAATGTATTGTAGTCTCTCAAATGTTGCATGCATATTATAGTTTTTAAGTAAAAGTCCTGAAAGATGGTGGTATTACAAAAGTCCTGAAAGATGGTGGTATTATAAAAGTCCTGAAAGATGGTGGTATTATAGTTTTTAGAAAAAGTCCTGAAAGATGGTAGTCTAGTTTTAGTAAAGATCTGGAAGACGATCTAGCATAGTTTTAGTAAAGGTCTGAAAGACAATCTAGGGTAGTTTTAGTATTATTGTATAGATCTGAAAGTTGGTAACCTGTTAGGTGGCTTTTGTTTATATTTTATAATTGTTGTGTTATGTTTTGGTTATATTGTATCATTGTTGTGTTGTAATTTAAAAAGAGTGAGTGAGAATGGTGTATGATACATGTTGTATGCATGTGCACACTCGTGTAAGTAATCTGGAAAGCAAAGACAGCTTGACATCATAAATATTCTTTCTGTCAGGTGTTTTAAAGCAATGCTGTCTGATTCTTTATTTAGACAACTACATTGTTGGCTGGAGCACTTGAGAGAAGTTAATGACATAATCCTTGATAGGTTATTAGGATTGAAAAGGAAAATAAGAATTATATATATATAAAACATAAGTAATATAGTTGGGAGATTCTAAGAGTAATCTGTGCTTTATTTGATAACTATTAGCATGGAGAGTGATTGAATGTGCAGTACTGATCACACTGTATTTTTGATCATGGTAGCATATTACTTAGTGGAAAATTTATTTGTATGTAATTTTATTAAAAATAATGTCAATTGTTATTGCATGTTGACATATTGTGACCTAAAAGAAGGTGTTTTAGGGGCAACCCAAATACAGTTTAGCAAGAGCTGGACTGTTTAGGCGATAGCCCAAACATACAAAACACCCAAACCAAAGAGGTGATTTAGTGGCGATCAGGACTGAAAAGTCTTGTATGAGCCTAAACATAGGATTATCACCTACGGTCACAATACGTCTTGTATGAGCCTAAACATAGGATTATCACCTACGGTCACAATACATACGAAAAATAATATTAGTAAAATTAGGACTAAAAATATAATTATTAAGATTAAAATACAATATAGTAAAAGTAAAATCAAAGAACATTTTTTGAAAATGTATATTGATTAATCATAAATTAAAAGTCCAAATAAAGAAAGAAAGAAAAAAGAAAAATCAAGATCAATTATGGCAACTACTCCAGTAGGAATATTAGGGTTAAAATACCCATTGAGTAAAGAAATAGAAGAATTAATAGAAGAAATTTTAAACAATTGACAAAAGAGAACTAAGGAATTAGTGACTAAATGGCCAAAGGAAGGAATATTAATGTATCATTGTGTGAGGAAATGGAAACCTTGATAAAAAAAAAATCATAAAATAAAAGGACTAAGTGCTAAAGGTAAAAAAGAGAAATAAAAAGAGAAAGAAAAGGAAGTGCTGGCACTGTTTAAAAAAGAAGGAGAAGACATGCTAAAAAATATCAAACAGGCAAGGAAAATATTGAAAGAAGCAGATAAAGACACAAAGAAAAAAAAATAAGAAATGTTAAAGTACCACCAGCACCTTATAGATCCACTGAAGGTCAGTTCCCATGCTAAAAGGAACTGTAGAAGTGGTAGGAGAAATGCAGATGGAGGGACGTGTAGGTTTAGAAAAAGAAAAAGAAAATGAATTGGACGTAAGACCTAAAAAACTTCAAGGGGAAAAAAAAGCCTATTTTGCCTTTAGATTGTTATAGACAAGAACAGACAGCATTGGAAAAAATAAAAACACAGTATGAGAGAAAATCAGAATGGGAGGAGGAATCATTTGACCAGTCATGGAAGAGAGAAGAGGATATAGAAGCACAAACAGAGGTGATAGAAACAAAAATAGGTGAAAAAATTAAAGATACTGAGAAAATAATATGAGATACAGATAAATTGATTAGAACTAGGAGCAGATTATTAAAGAGTGGGTAAAGAGATAGTGAAGAGGAGGAGTTATCATTTGATAAGGAAAGATGGTCACAAGGTAGGGAGAAGGTAACGATTAGAGCACAGGCAAAACAACTTCCAGTTCCAATTGAAGGTATGCAGGGGCAGTACGTGCCTTGGGCAACTCAGGACCTTGAGGGGCTGATTGCTCGCCTCCCCAACATCCATGAGGGGGCTGGAAAATGGATCAAAACATTTGAAGAAGAAACAATGGGCAAATTGCTGGCTGTGGGGGACATTAAAGCCCTTTTAGCAAAAATCCTAGGAGGAACAAAGATGGAAGAAATCTTCCTGGAGAGAGTTGTAAATTCCTATTATATGGATGGGACTGTATTTGATGCATATCGCCCCGGAGTGTGGCAAGCATTGCGAGAAGAATACCCAACCAGAGTGGACCCTAAAGCATTAAAGGGAGATCAACTGGAGGAAACAGAAAACCCAAACACCTACATACAAAGACAACTAAAAAGATGGAAACAAGAGGTTGAAGGGAATCCAGAAGGAGACCCACTAATGTCTACATTGTTCAGAAATGCCATTATTGATACCATGCCGCAACCAGTAAAAAGCAAGCTGGAAGATGTGGTTGGTCTAAACTCCAAATCGCATAAGGAGTTGTGTGACCATATAACGCATGCAGGGGAACAATACCAAAAAAATTAACAGAAGAAAAAAAAATCAGGAAAAAGAACTGCAGAAAAAACTAACTCAACTGTAACTTGAAGAATTAATCAACAAACATAAGAAAAAGATTTAAGCAACAGTAAAGAAAGAAGAAGTGGAACAAATGACAATAATAAATCCTGGAACTGCTACACTGTCAACAGCCAAATGACTTCACCACTAGTAGCTCAAACGATCCCACCTGCTAGAATGCCTCCAAATACATATCAGACCCCAACACCTATTATCCACATTAATGCTCAACAACCAGGAATGATGCAAAGGAAAATGGTTAGAGAAAACCAAACAGATAAAGAACAACTTGAAGGGTTTCATGAAGGATGCTGGAATTGTGGTCAGCTGGGTCATAACAGAAAAAATGCCCTCTTATGGGAGGAAGGGGGAGCTGGCATAAGCCCTTTCAGGGTCCACCACGAGGCCCACCACAGGGTACGGTAAATCATTGGGGAGGTTCAAAACAAGGGTAGTGGGGAGGCCCAGAGACAGAGGCGTGTCTATGTGGTGGCCAGGGGTGGCACCGGCCCCCCCTGAAATTTGGCTGGCCACCCAAAGTGCCCCCCCACCCCCCACCAGATGTCTTGCGATAGACTTGTTTTTAGTAAATGTCTAACTGCATCTGGCAGTGGCGGATCCTGGCATGTGTAGCTGCCTAGGGCCGCTTTCTTCTCCTCTTTATACTTAATTTTAGGCGGTTTCTATAGCATGATATTTGACAGATATCGAGAGCGCATAATGTTACATGATCCATGTAATGCGCGAGCACGAATCTCCACTCGCAAGTGGATTTCCTTCACTCTCACACAAAACTGTATGTGTGGTTTTAAATATACATTGTTCTTCTATGAATTGGCTCTGCTTTTGCTCAGAAGATTACGTGTATGCTCAAATGTTCTTGCATCACTGAAGACTAGAAGCGCTTTTTTTCTAATTCAGATGAGGAGTAGGCTTATCTCATTAAATGGAAGCAAGCTGATTATAGTCAGCCTTCTTTAGTTATTTATTTTATTAATAGCCTACTTATTTTAGTTAGGTGCTTAACTTATAAATATGTATTTATTCAATTGTTTTATTAAGTGCATTTGTATTTTATTGTTTTTGTAAATAGTTTTGCAATAAAAGCGTATTAACCAGGTTCCAGAAATAATCACTGAGGGTGCTTCTAAAAATTAGTGAGGTTGCTCTAGTCTTAATGCCCATTTTCACATCCTGTCTATTGCTTTGGTCATCATGTGTCAATCACTGCTAATTTCCTCTCACAAAATGAAACCGTGTGCGGTTATCATTTCTGGTGGTTTGCAGGGTTTGTTTGGCTGAAAAACAAAGTTTTACATTTTAAATGGATCATAGACTAGAAAGCTTGCAAAGAGTGCTCTTTACCACCAAAAAATCTGTCACTCTATGTTTAGTGAGTGTATACACGATGTATTTTAACATACATCGTGCCACAAACCATAACCCCCCCCCCCCCCCCCCGGCCACCCTCTTTTGAGCCAGTGCCCCAGACTGGCCACCCCATTTAAAATGCTCTAGACACGCCCCTGCCCAGAGAATCCTGTTGGGGAGAGTCATTGTCCAATGTTAACAAATAATGCAAATCAAGAACCTATGTTGAAAGTTAAAATAAAGGGTAAATCCACATCCATGTTGGTCGATACAGGAGCAGTTCATACATGTGTTAATTCAAATTATGCTTCACATCTCCCCATGTCTTGAAAATTTGTAAAGACGATAGGATTCTTGGGACAAATGCAGCTAATTCCAAATAACTGCCCCAGTGTGTCTACAAACCAAAAATAAAAGTGTGACCCTTCCAATTCTGGTATCAAATCAAACTCCTGTTAACTTATTAGGAAGGGCTGCATTATGCAAACTAGGCCTGCAAATTTGGTGCTCTCCAGATGGAGTATATATAGATATGCAAGGACTAGAAACTCAAATGATGATGATTTCACAACCAACAGCTGATGTATATTGGTTAGTACAAATACAAAAAGATGTAGGAAAAATTGTTGATAAATGCGGAAAATTCATTGAAGCCCAGATACCTGAGGCATGGCTACCAAGAACAGAATTCCACTGTACAATGGTATATGATCCTGAAATGGATACAGGAAAAAGAAAAAAACTGGCAAAAAAGACAAAAGGGTAAAAATAGAAATGACTTCAGATTATATAATAGTGGGAAAACGGGGAGCAGCAATGAACATAACAGAAAATGATTTTATAAAAAATTGGTTTAATGTACAAAATTCTGCTCCACAAGTATCCTTATATATATGAAAAGATTGGGAAACAAAAGATATAGGACAACTGATGAAAAAGTCTAGACAGTGCCAGTGGGAAGCAACAATAAATCCATTAATTTTTCATTCTATGGACAAAGACTATATTAAGATTTTTGTCAATACCAAATTAACAGGTGTCCCACAGGAAGTACTTGTAAATAATAAAATTCAAGTGCAAATGAATATTCCTAAAATAAAAGAAGCTTCTAATAGTGAACTGTTTAAAGACATGGAAAGTCAAGTTCCACCTGAATTATGGTCTCAACATGACACAAATGTAGATTAGTAAAATCTGCAAATCCTATAATAGTACGACTTAAACCTAGTGTACAGATGGTAGACAACCAAAATGGTTGGGCAGCGGCGTTAACTGCAAGTCAGCCGCGTGTTAAATTCATTCGCGAAACTACCGCCAGGTGGCTCAAAGGGACGGATTGCGAACTGAATGTAATTGTAAAATGAGATAAAAGGAGGAGGTAAGACAACAATAACATTATGATATAACATTGTACCATCTTTAAAAACCATTAAAAAATGTACAGTGAGTTAATTTCAAAATGTAGGATAGTCTTAGGCTACAGTCTATCTCATCAAAAATTGAAAGAAAGACCTTTACACAAAGGATCTTATGCTTGCTATTGTTATTAAACAGTCATTAAATATAAGGCCTATATATACGGATAAAAAGCTAAATGATTTCATTTTGGTTCATTCTTGGTTTAAAAAAAATCCTTCAGGTTCAATTTGCAGATCGAAATGAGAACGGTCCACACTGTAAAAAAAAGTCTGTAGTTTTTACAAAATAATTTTGGCAGCTGTGGTTTGCAGAGATACTTTTGTAAAAACAAATACAGAAAAACTGTAAACACAATTACGGCCAAAAACTGTAAATTTTACAGTATAAAACTGTTATTTTTACAAACAAGAAAAATCTTAATGTAAACCAGTAAATTCAACAACGCACACTGCTATTAAAATCTGTTTTGTACCTTTAACATACTGACAACCACCATAATAATGCAGGTGGTAAAAAAAAGCCACATGAAGAATCGAAGTTCATCACAAGTAGCTTCGCCACAAGCAGAAGTTTATATTAATATATAGAAGGTGCACAAAGTCATTCATGCAAACACAAAACACCATCATGGTGACACACGATACTTAAACAATTCAATAAACTTTCATTAAACAGCAGAAGATGTAACATAAAGCCCAAATGTACAACTGATAACAAAAAACTTTTAAAAAACATGATTATTTAAACAAAATACTTTCAAATGTGGAGCGTCACACAGGGAATTCTGGGAATATCAGTTTACAGTTTTTGACTGTAAATTATACATTGATTGTTCTTTTTTTTATTTTCAAAAACTGTAAAAATTAACAGCATTTTACTGTAAAATTACATGAAATATCTGGTTAGATCTTTTACAGTTTTCCCCCTGTATGTAGTACGGGAACTTACTGTTAACCTATTAACACTTTTTTTTTGTAGGCGTTTTTTTTTACAAAATTGTACAGTTAAAATGACACTTATTTTTTACAGTGCAACATTTAAAATTGTACAGTTAAAATCTGTTATTATTCTTGATTTTTCAAACTGCTGACACTTTGCATTTTTGAATTATGCCTTTACCTTGTGACCAAAAATTTTGTATTTTCTGTTTCAGCTGTTTGATCGTGCAGGTGCCTCACGCACATTCATTGGAAACAGTAGTCGTGTCACCGTGCCATCCGGCGCAAGCAGCGGTCCACTTGGGCATATTTTTGTTAATTATGATTTTTTATTTTTTTTTTTTTCGTTGATGATGAAACGCGCGTGAACTACAAAGCCTATTTTTCCTAATGGATTATTTTTGATTTTGATATGGGAAATATCGAGTATGGAAACGTTTGGATTTCTCCCGAATGAGAGCCCAACCTTACCTTATGGTTCGCTTTATATTATTATTAAACTATTTATTTATTTTTTTTGTTTGTTTATAGTTAAGCCTATATTATTATATACTGCAATTTTATTTATCCATTAGAATTATATATTTGTAATTATTGTTCTGTTCTGATAAATTTGTTAAATTTAAAGCATTTGTTGTAAAGTGAAGAGAACTAAAAATATCCTGTTGGCACATTATAACATTATTAGGCCAGCCGTTATTATTTCTGAATGTAATAAAATGCAACTTATACATTACTTATATATTTTTTTTCCTCTCACAAACTTAATTTATTTTTTAGCTTGTTTTAATAAATAAATAAATAAATAAATAAATAAAATAAAATAAAATAACATGCAGCAAACGAAAATAGGCGATTAATCGGTTAAAATTTGTTACTGTGGGGTAATTATAATTATTATATACTTAGCAAATGAACAGAGTCTGGGCCTAATCTAGGCTACTCCGTTTAGCTCAGGTTTTTTTTTTTTTTTTATTTTCATTGCATCTGAAAATGACATTTTGTGCAGCACATTCACTTTGCACGCTCAACCTGCCTCGCGCGTTGCTCAGGGCTGTGGACGATTTAAAAATGTTTCATATAAAGGTTGTTGTCCCATTTTATATACAGGAATTGTTCATTAAAAAAAAAATCGAATTATATTGTTAGTTCTAATTACATTGTTAACACAAGTTCATTTAGGCTATTTAACATGCACTGTGACATTTTTACCCTTTTTTAACTTATAAACTCCTTGAGATTTTAAAGTCAGTTTAATATATTAAAAAAGTTCAAGTTTTTAAAAAAAGGTTTTAAATGCTTAAATTTTCTATGAATTAATAATATGTTATCAGGTTTTAAATTGCTTAAATTATTTAATATGAATTAATAATATGTTATCATGTTTATTCTTGTAGAAAATAAGTGTGTTATTCTTTAAGAAAATAAGGGAAAAATAAGAGACGATCCAAATATTATTCATATTTGTTTTGCTTCACCTATTTATGTAAGCTACAATTATTGTAAAAAAAAAAAAAAAACAAAAAAAAAAACAATTTGTAATTAAAAGTGCCATCGGCCTGAGTAAATTTTACCACTATAGAATTGTGACTTTTTATAGGTTAGTGATTTAGGAGGTGAAAGTACTGTGAAAATTACAAATGTTATGGGATTTTAAAAGCATAACAACTGAAGGTCTATGAAACGTTAGTCAATAAATCATTTTTTTTTTAAACAATGGCATTTAAGTTTTGAACTAAAATATTATTTCAACCATATAGCCTGTGAATAAACAAAATGCATACTTTTCAATGAAAAGAACACTGAGAGTTTTGCTTCTGGTGTTTGGATTTGTACTTCAATATAATGAGCTCCAAGTTTAGGAATAGCCAACACGGGTTTTTTTATTTCTCTCTCTCTCTCTCTCTCTCTCTCTCTATTTAACTCTCTATTTAACAGCATTAACTTACAATGAAATACATCTTCCTTCAGGTAGACTGAATGTTTTTATGTCTTGCTAAATGTTGGGCTCATGATCAGTAAGTTGTATTCGCTCAAACTGATTTAGTTAAATCAAAACTTGCGGACTTTGAAGCTGGGTCAGTTAGCGCGAGTCCCGCTCGAAGCGGGAGCAGCTGATGGAGGACTCCGTTTGGTCTTAAAGCCTTCCGCAAACGCTACGTTCACAAATAACAATGATTTTTCGTAAAATAATGATTAATTATCAATTGATAATTTGTTATTATTATGGTCTTGTGAAAACAATAATGTGGGCTGCGGGAAAATAATGAATAAAAAGAGTAGGGCTGCTGTGAGTGCAGGCATGTTTCAACCCAGTAACATGACAACACACTGTTCCTCACGGCCAAAAAACAGACCGAATTCAGTTCAGCTGGAGGGGGTTGGGGTAGTTATGTATAGCTTGTGGGGGTCGAGATAAAGGTGTGAATCTCTTGGTCTTTCATATGGACAGTGTCTTATGAGGGTATCAAACTTGCAGAAACAGGTTTAGATAGGACTCGTCATTTTGGTGTTTAGGGCAACTTTGAAGAAAGGTTTTGATCCACTTCAAATGTTGACTAATGTATAGCGCAATATAGTTTATTAGTTATTATTACCTCAGAGGAAGTTGCCTTAACTCAAAAAAAAAAAAAAAAAAAATCGCAAACTGTTGCGTTAATTTTATTTTGTTTCGTCTAAACAATATATTTTTTTAGACTATGAAATATAAATTCTTATGGTTCTCCTATGGTTCTTTTCATAACCATATATTGAAGCATCTCTTTGTGTTTTTCTAAATCACAAACAGAGTCCAGACATCAGTATGATCCGTCTATGATGTTTTATAGGCTTTTTTAGATTTGGGAATATATGCGTTACAGACATAACAAAAAAAAAAAAAAAAAAAAAAAAAAAACATTTTGGAGTTTTTTGGAGACATATTTATTTATTTAATTTTTTTGTAGCCTATTTACAATGCACAAACCAGAAGCAACAATATCTGCAGAGAAGGGTTGGCCATTCTCGTTTTTGTGTTTCAGAGGAAAAATCAGTGTTAAGGTATCTCTCCATTACAGACCGTTCTGAAAGAAGAATTTATGCAAACGCGTATAAAATGCTTTAAAAACTTTAACAGAGATGTCTAGAAGCTACACAGCAAAATCTCCAGTGTTAATTTAACACTCTGAGTGTGGACTCATATAAACACGGAAGTAGTGTTAAAAGTAACACTGAAGCAGTGTTGAAGTTAATGATATAATTAGGTGTTTGATTGAGTGATGATTGACTATTATTGAAGACACCTGATTTTAACAAGCACAATCACCAAAGAAGAAAATCACAATTTGTGTGTCACCATTATAGTGGTCAGTATTAGCTTTAGTTGTGATCTTGACCCTTAAGTGCTTAAGTTTAGGTTTTGTGTGGCTGTGGTAACTGAGTTATAACAGACAAACAAACCAGAAGAAATGTGATCATGTGTTGTTGGTTGTGTTTTGGGTTTGAATACTTGAGTTGGATTGTCTTTATTTATTACATAAGTTAAATGAAAAATAGAAGACCTTGCATTTTGGCCTAATCAGACAGATGCTTTAAAAGTTACAGCTACATAATAAATAAGTTTTTATTTAGACAC
The DNA here is from genome assembly GCF_018340385.1 of Cyprinus carpio. Lineage (NCBI taxonomy): Eukaryota > Metazoa > Chordata > Actinopteri > Cypriniformes > Cyprinidae > Cyprinus > Cyprinus carpio. The sequence goes on from NC_056586.1 coordinate 2,572,065, forward strand.
ACAGACATCAAGAATCAGCGTGAGCATCACAACAATGGTGACCATCAAAAAAGCATGTTATAGCCAATAAAAACTCATCATTTTTTGCCGTTTTTATGTGACTTTTTAGTATTTAGTTTTGTGATGTTCAGAGTTGATCTGTTGATCTGAATATGCTGTTTGTCACCGTTGTTGAGCTTCATACACTGATTCTTGATGTCTGTGTGTGCCTAAAATAATGCATCTTGAAAAAGAAATCAGAACAGTTTGCAAGGGACCCTTACAAAATGTATAGCAGATACAGACTTCTTCACTGTGGCATCAAAAGTTGTTATATTCAATCAAGGAAATATAATTCAGAGAAAAGACTCTGAGTGAGTTCAGTGATTCAGGTCACATAATGATTACATTAAAACATAATCATCACCACCTGATGACTTTCACTCTCGGCTTATCTGTCTGTTATAACTCAGTTATATCAGCCAAACAAAATTGAATGTTAAAAAGTCAAGGGTCAAGATCCCAACTAAAGCAAACACTGACCACTATAATGGTGACACAATAATTGTGTTTTTCTCGTTTAATGATTCTGCTTGTTAACATCAGGTGTCTTCAATAATGGTCAATCATCACTCAATTAATCACCTAATTATCTCATTAACTTTAACACTGCTTCAGTGTTACTTTTAACACTACTTCGGTGTTTATATGAGTCCACACTCAGAGTGTTAAATTAACACTGGAGATTTTGCTGTGTATTTAATAGGTCTGCCTCCCATGTAAGATTTTTCTAGTTACTAGTCGTTCATTTGTCATTATTCAACTAATCGCAGGTTTATATTACATTTACATCAATAATCCATAATGAGCCTTAAAAGCCTATATTCCGCGCTCAAGCACATGCATTAAGTTTGCCCCAAAGCACAGGCAGAAGTAGCCCAATAATTGTGAAAAAGGAGACATTTTATTTATTTATTAATAAACAAATGTTTTCTTGTCGGCTGCAAGATGAAATTCACAGTGCTGACTCTCTCCACATGGACGAGCCTTTAAAGAGAAATACAACCTTCACAGATTACATAATGCTTTCGTTCTGAATTGATTCGTTTAAACGACATTTCAAGCTTTCTGTAGATATATTTATCATGTATGGGAGACACCACAATTTTAAGTTAATTCATTATCAGGAAAAAATTCAAGTGATCTAGAGGGTGCCTCCCTGTCCTGCATGCGCATTAATAATTATCGCACAAACACTTAAATATGAATAATTATTCACATTTTGCATATGCATTACAACGTAAATTATTTTTTACATGCAATTATCCAAAATAAAACCAAACAAGATTTGTAATGAAGATAAAACAAATGAGAATAAATGCTGCGTGTGCATCACTCACGCCGCGCAAATCTTGCACGCAGACATTTTACACACCTGCATTTAAATGCGGCTGCAATTTTATTTTATTTTTTAACTTAAATTCTATGTAAGCAAGTAACGGCGGCTCCCTTTAAAATCACTGAAGTTGTCTATTAATGAAGCTCTTTTTTACATCATTTGAACTTTGGTGATTATAATGAGAGAACTTGAGTTTAATCGTGACGACGTTTTATTAATAAGTCCATTCTTTAGAATTTCAATGATTTAGCCAAATCGTGCAGGTTTAATTTATTCGTTTCTTGTTTTAATTAGGCCTAAATAATGGGAACGAAATTATACAGTGCCTCACGTTTTACTAAAATAAAGAAAATAATTTATAAAACACGCAACAATTTCTTAATCAGTCTACAGACAAATATAATTTTCCCAAGAAGTTGTCTGTAAAATAAAGGACAGGTAACGAATAACAAAAATGCAGGTTGTTTTTATTAAAGGAATTTTAAAATATAAATTAAAATATAGGCCTAATATATGAGAATATTGACATTTTGCATATAAATCCATGTAGCCTAAGAAATGCACATAACTTCATAAGTACCAAACTTTCATCTGTGAATATTAAATATTTTAACTATAGTGTTTTTCTTTCATTTTCCCTGATTGCAGCCGTCAAATGTAACACATCAGCGAGGCAAAACTGACGTCTATTTGCGAAAATGTGCTTTGATGTGCTTGTTTGAAAACTTGTGATTAACTGTGAGGGGAGATATTTGGTTCTGATATCCTCCGGAGCGTGATTGCATATTTGGGTCATTGGTAATGAATCTGTGTGACTTCATTTAGTCATTATGGTACTAAAGTTGGGAAACCTAACTTATGAAGTAACACTCTGGGAAAGTTAGGAGAGTGAGGCTTAATAAAGAGTGGGTGAATGTAGAAGATTTTCAGTGATCTTAATTCAATATAATACATAGAAGTATGCTTATTTGTAGGAAGAAACTAGTCTACTATTATATACTATTACTATTTAAAGAGACTGTGTGAGTAACTGTGTTAAAGGCGGCAGTAAAGAACATTGAACTATTTAAAATTTGAAGACCCTGCATATATAGAAAAAATAATCTCTTCAGGACCTAGAAATACATACATGACAGCTATTGATCATTCTACATATGGTAAAAAAACACCAGTCTTAAAACACAACAATGAATATATGGAATTTTGTAACCAGCTCCAGAATCTGTTCAGGACCTAGAAATACATACGACATTCTGGAGTTGTCTTTGGCAAACTCAACTCGGCTTGGTTGTTTGATCAATAAAGTCGACTGGCTTCAAAACCTCTCTTAGCAGTTTATTTTGAACAAGGAAAAATCCACAACAGTGTGAAATATAAATTCTCACAGAATGTAGCCTATTCATTACCAATATATTGAACCTCTCTTTATGTTTTTCTAAATCCCAAACAGAGTCCAAATATCAGTAAAGTATCCATCTATGAACGTGTTTTATAGGCTATTTTAGATTTGGAAAATACACATGTGTTATGGACGTGGCAAAAAAGACTTTTTGGGAGACAATATATTTTGTAGACTTTCTGTGATTTACAATGCACAAACCAGAAGCAACAATATCTGCAGAACAGAGAAGGGTTGGCCATTCTCAAAACATAAAATATCAATTTTATTTCAATTTTCGTTTTTGTGTTTCAATGTTAAGGAAAATAAATGTTAATGCATCTCTGTGTTCCCGTGGCTCAGTGGTAGAGCATTGCTGTAGCAGTGCAAAAGGTTGTGGGTTTGATTCCGAGGAAACACATGTTAGGTAAAAAATGTTAACCTGAATGCACTCTAAGTCTGCTAAATGCATAAATGTAAATCTCTCCATTGCGGACCGTTCTGAAAGCAGACTTTATGCAAATGCATATAAAAAGCTTTAAAAACTTTAACAGAGATGTCTAGAAGGTATTTAATAGGTCTGACCCCCATGTTATATTTTTCTAGTTACTAGTAGTCATTCATTTAAGTCATTATTCAACTGATCGCATGTTTATATTCAATTAACATCTATATTCCATAATGAGCCTTAATATATTCCGTGCTCAAGCACATGCATTAAGTTTGCCACAAAGCACTGGCAGAAGTATAGAAGCCTTATAATTGTGAAAAAGAAGACATTTTAATTATTTATTAATAAACTAATGTTTTCTTGTCGGCTGCAAGATGAAATTTACAGTGCTGACTCTCATCTCATTCAAGATTTTTATTCGTCGCATACACAATTATATAGAGAATATATAACCAGCAGTGAAATGTGAGTCAGGTCCACTCCATGGACAGTGCAATTATTAAAGAATACAACACAGAGGAGAATATACATAAATAAAGTTATGAAAGAAAGAAAAAAAAAGTAAACTATATATATATATATATATATATATATATGTACACTGTAGAATTAAATATAGAATAGAAACTAATGTGCATGAAAGTATACTGTAGTCTTAAATATTATGATATACAAGAATGTCCAAGAGGTGAATGTGCATATGTGCATTATACTGTAGTCTTAAATCTACATTAGTCTTAAATCTACAGTATAATGCACATATCTCCACAGTATACTGTACGCGCCTTTAAAGAGAAATCTAACCTTCACAGATTACATAATGCTTTCGTATTAAATTGGTTTGTTTAAAAGTAGACATTTCAAGCTTTCTAGATATATTTCTCATGTATGTGAGACACCCCAATTTTAAGTTATTTCATTATCAGAAAAAAATTCAAGTGATCGAGAGGGTGCCTCCCTGTCATGCATGCGCATTAATAATTTTCACACAAACACTTGAATATGAATAATAATAGAGCACATTTCTTTTAGGTTACAGTATGAGATCAGCATTAAAAATAAATCTTCACAAGTCTACAACCGAGACAGATGCAGTTATAACCTGTAAATTGAAGGCTATTTGACATTTAAAACAATCTAACGGCCTATGCCGCTCCAATTCGTTGATCATTAGTTGTTCTTGATCAAGATTAAATGGATGCATGACTCTTATAAACTTGTTTTAATAATTCTCTTTTGCATTAAATAATAAAGACATAAAGCAGATTGTTAAATATTATTTTACAAATAATTATAAAATGCTATAGACTGCAAATAAGATGGCAGTGTAACATTTTGCATATGCATTACAAAGTAAATAATTTTTTATTTTGGATAATTGCATGTAAAACCAAACAAGATTGGTAATGAAGATAAAATATGTAGACCAGTGGTTCCCAACCTTTTTCAACTCACGGCCCACACAAACAAACACATATGTTTGCGCGACCCACTGCAAAAAAAAAGAAAAAAATATATATATATTGCGATTTCTTTGATCAATTTTGTCAAATCGATTTTAAAATCGATTTCGATTTTAATCACAATTTTGACACACAGATATGCTTTACAGTCATAAATGCATTCAGGATGACTTTTTTTTTTCTTTTTTGCCATACATTGTTTATAGAGCTCATTAATTGTAGTTGTCTACTGATGTAGACAAATAAGAATAAATGCTGCGCGTCGCACTCAGCATCATGCGGGCTGTGCAGAACTTGCACTCTGATATTTTAAGGAATATGATACACACCAGCATTTAATTGCAGCTGCATTTTTTTTAACTTTACTTAAATTGTATGAAAGCAAGTAAAGAAGGCTCCCTTTAAAATCATCGAAAGCATCAATTAATGAAGCTATTTTTTACATTGTGTGCATTTTGTTGATTATAATGAGAGAACTTGAGTTTAAATGTGAGGATGTTTTATTAATCCGTCCATTCTTTAGAGTTTCAATGATTTAGCTAAATCATGCAGGTTTAATTTATTCTTTTTTTAATTAGGTCTAAACAATGGGAGTGAAATTATAAAGTGCCTCACGTTTTACTAAAATAAAGGAAATAATTAATAAATCACGCAACAATTACATTACGTACAGACAGATATCTTTTTCCCAAGAAGTTATCTGTCAAAATAAAAGGACAGGTAACAAATAACAAAGTATGTGTGTGACAGAAATGCATGCTGTTTTATTAAAGGAATTTTAAAATATAAATTAAAAATGTATTTGTGACAAATATAGTCCTAATATGTGAGAATATTGACATTTTGCATATAAATCCATGTAGCCTAGCTCACTAAAATAGGCTTCCACTTTTAATGCTCCGATGCAAAGTAAACCACCATTTATTTAGGATCATATAACACATAACACATAATTCATATTATATAAATAATACTGCACACCTATTAAATGTTTCAAATTTAAAATATGGTGTAATACTGTGTAGCTTAGAGAAAATATAAGCACGGGCTCATAGGCTTGACATTTATCCTGCTTAAATTCGTCCTAAGAAGTGCACATAACTTTATAAGTACTAAACTTTCATCTGTGAATGTTAAGTAGTTTTAACTCCTGTGTTTTTCTTTCATTTTTTCTGACTGCAGCCGTCAAATGTAACATATCGGTGAGGCAAAGCTGATGGCTATTTGTGAAAAAGTGCTTTGATGCACTTGTTTGATAAGTTGTGGTTAAAGCGCCACTCAGCGGTCAAAAACTGCAAATGCAGTTTGCAGATGTGGCGGCATTCGCGGCGCCAAAATGCTCATTTTGGTTGGCCACCTACTGTATACTCTCACCGGCCACTTTATTAGGTACACCTGATCAATTGCTTGGTAACACAAATTGCTAATCAGCCAATCACATGGCATCAACTTAATGCATTACGGTGGCCATAATTCGCACAGGCTCACAAGAATTGGTCAATAGAAGATTGAAAAAACGTTGCCTGATCTAATAAGTTGATTTCTGCTGCGACATTCAGATGGTAGGGTCAGAATTTGGCGTAAATAACATGAAAGCGTGGATCCATCCTGCCTGGTCAACGGTTCAGGCTGCTGGTGGTGGTGTAATTGTGTGGGAGATATTTTCTTGGCACACTTTGGGCCCCTTAGTACCAATTGAGCATAGTTTAAATGCCACAACCTACCTGAGTATTGTTGCTGACCATGTCCACCCCATTATGACTACAGTTTACCTATCTTCTGTCACAAAGCTCAAATCATCTCAGACTGGTTTCTTGAACATGACAATGAGTTCACTTTACTCAAATGGCCTCCACAGTCACCAGATCTCAATCCAATAGAACAGCTATGGGATGTGGTGGAACGGGACATTCGCATCATGGATGTGCAGCTGACAAATCTGCAGCAACGGCGTAATGCTATCATGTCAATATGGACCAAAATCTCTGAGGAATGCTTCCAACACCTTGTTGAATCTATGCCAAGAAGAATTAAGACAGTTCTGAAGGCAAAAGGGGGTCCAACCCGGTACTAGCAAGTTGTACCACCCTCAGTCAGTGGTGATGGTGGGAGGAGCCAGTAAAGCTCAATCCGTTCATGTTGTAATTACTTAAAAAAATAAATTTAACAATCTGAACTTATTTTAATCTAGTTCATTCAACAAGAAAGTGTGTATTGTCAGCTTTACTTTAAAAAAATATTTGTTCAGCCAACATAACATTGTCAAGTACACCCGGCTGCAGCCTGCAGATCGAGGCGGGGCTGCACCTGGGGCGGGGGTGCACGTGCAGCCCCACCCCTTACCTACTCTGGATTGGGTTTGATCGTCTTTCGTAGACATACATGATAGGAAATGTGTGCGTAGTTGGTGTAGGACGGAGAATGCTGTTTAAAAAGCTAAAAAACGCTGTACAGTTTTTATAAAGCCTTCATTATAATGCACAGAAGAAGAAGAAAAACATTAGCCTGTAACTCGCCATGTCCCTGAAATGATTGTTTTGTTAAATAAGCTGATCTTTAGGCTGACATATTAATATAGTAAATTAATTGGGTTGATTATCCACAGTAAGACGATCAGGTCTTCAGATAGAAGAATGAATTATGAATTAAATAATTTTAGAAAATTTGATTATTTCATATCATCAGAGTATGAGAAAGGAAATGAAAAGGGTGTGTCATTACGGTTTTTAACACTGTAAAACCCGACAAGTAACTTAACTCAAAACCGTTTGAGTAAACCGATTGCCTTAAACCATTTAAGTTTTTAAAACTAATAGTTATGAGTACTCTGAACTTAATTCAGTTGAGTTCAGAAAAAGAAGCTATACATTGCAATTAAGTAATTAAGTGATTAATTAAGTGATAATTGTGAATTAGTGATGAACAGCTGCTGTTAACAACCAGAATTACTGAAGAAAAGAGAAACAACAAGAAGTTCATGTTAATTCAGACACAGCCTTAGATGAAATAAACTGAAATAAAATACATTAAATCTCTCAAGATCTGATTAAACAACCCCACAAACAGCATCACCAGCTCCACTTATTAATAACCAGACTGACTTTATTTCTGTCAGACGTCTACAGAAGATCTTTTTGAGAATTAACTAAGGTTTAGATGTTGATTTATTGTTTCATTTGAAGTTAACCATGTTAGAGATCAGTGTTTGCTTTAGTTGGGCTCTTGACCCTTGATTTCTGTCTTAGTTTATTTTTTTCTCTGGCTGGTGAAACCACGTGTTTTTGAAACATGTTTGTTATAATGCAAAATCCCAGAGAAAATATGATCAGGTATTGGTTGTTTTACAGCATATTGGTGATGATAATCATCAATTATGGAGCTGTTCAGAGTCCAAAATCTGACTAAATTTTGTTGTATAATTAGTTCAGTTGATTACAATGAAAACCATTCTAAGAGCCAGTGGTTCTGTTATAATTAGTAAATATAAAGAATTTTCCTAACAGTTTGTGCACATATATCTTTTTTCTATGGCAGCAATCAGTCACACACAGGCATCAATAATCAGAATATGAACCTCAACAATGGTGATGAAAAAAAAAAAAAAAAATGCTGCAATGCATGCTGGGTACTATTGTAGTACAAAACTCATCCATGGCTCCCAGCATGCTCTGCTGCATTTTTTTTTTTTTAATGGTCACCATTGTTGAGGTTCATATGCTGATTATTGATGTCTGTGTGTGACTAGGTTGGCTCCATAGAAGACCAAACTGTTTGGAAAGTTCTTTATATTAACTGATTATCACAGAACCACTGGCTCCTAGAATCACTTTTACTGTAATCAATCCAACTAATTACACAACACATATTTCATCAGAGATTAGACTCCAAACAGTTCAATAATTGATGATTATTATCACCAATATACAGTATAACAACCAACACCTAGTTACAGGTTAGGTAAAAAATGTTAGCCTGAAGGCACTGTAAGTTGCTTTGGACAAAAGCAGCTCTAGGTGTGGGTGTGAGTGAATATAAACACCTGATGATATTTCTTCTGGGCTTTCAAGTTACAACAAATATGTTTCAAAAACATATGGTTACAACAACCAGAGAAAAAATTAAGACAAAAGTCAAGGGTCAAGAGCCCAACTAAAGCAAACACTGATCTCTAACATGGTTACTTTAAATGAAACAATAAATCAACATCTAAACCTTAGTTAATTCTCAATCAGATCTTCTGTAGACGTCTGACAGAAATAAAGTCAGTCTGGTTATTAATAAGTGGAGCTGGTGATGCTGTTTGTGGGGTTGTTTAATCAGATCTTGCGAGATTTAATGTATTTTTATTGCAGTTATTTCATCTAAGGCTGTGTCTGAAGTCAGTTGTAGTTCTTGTGTTTCTCTTTTCTTCAGCAATTCTGTTTGTTAACAGCAGCTGTTCATCACTAATTCACAATTATCACTTAATTAATCACTTAATTACTTAATTGCAATGTATATCCTTCTTTCATTGAACTCAACTGAATTAAGTTCAGAGTACTCACAACTATTAGTTTTAAAACTTAAATGGTTTAAGGCAATCGGTTTCCTCAAACGGGTTTGAGTACACCTAACTTGTCAGGTTTGTAAGGATATCTGTTTACTCAAACGGTTTGAGTTAAGTTACTTGTCGGGTTTTACAGTGTTAAAACCGTAATGACACACCCTTTTCATTTCCTTTCTCATACTCTGATGATATGAAATAATCAAATTTTCTAAAATTATTTAATTCATAATTCATTCTTCTATCTGAAGACCTGATCGTCTTACTGTGGATAATCAACCCAATTAATTTACTATATTAATAATGTTAGCCTAAAGATCAGCTTAATTTAACAAAACAATCATTTCAGGGACATGGCGAGTTACAGGCTAATGTTTTTCTTCTTCTTCTGTGCATTATAATGAAGGCTTTATAAAACTGTACAGCGGTTTTTAGCTTTTTTAAACAGCATTCTCCGTCCTACACCAAACTACGCACACATTCCTATCAGGTATGTCTACGAAAGACGATCAAACCAATCAGAGTAGGTAAGGGGTGGGGCTGCACGTGCAACCCCGCCCCAGGTACAGCCCCGCCTCGATCTGCAGGCTGCAGCCCGGGTGTACTTGACAATGTTATAGTTGGCTGAACAAATATTTTTAAGTAAAGCTGACAATACACACTTTTTTGTTGAATGAACTAGATTAAATTAAGTTCAGATTGTTAAATTTATTTTTTTAAGTAATCACAACATGAACGGATTGAGTAAAATTGGCAAAAGTGAAAGTACATTTTTTTGAGTGTTGTTTTATTTTTTTTTTTAATTAATAAATGAATGGATTGATTGAGTAAAATTGGCAAAAGTGAATATATATATATATATATATATATATATATATATATATATATATATATATATACAGTAGGTTGACAACCAAAATGGGTATTAACGCCGCAGCGTTAACTGCAAGTCAGTCGCGTGTTAAAATCATTCGCGCAAAACTACCGCCAGGTGGCGCAAAGGGACGGATTGCGAAATGAATGTAATTGTAAAATGAAAGGAAGACGTAAAAACAACAATAACATTATAATATACAATTATAACATCCTTAAAAGCCATTAAAAAATAGGATAGTCTTAGGCTACAGTCTACTCATCAAAAAAAAAGACCTTGACACAAAGGCTCTTATGCATGCTATTGTTATTAAACAGTCATTACATATATAGGCATATATATATATATATATATATATATACTCTATATACATATCGATATATATATATATATAGATATATTTTATATATATATATATATATATATACATATATATATATTAGTGGTGGGCCGTTATCGGCGTTAACTTGCTGCGTTAACGTGAGACTGTTATCGGGCGATAAAAAAAATATCACCGTTAATCTATTCTCAAAGTTGGGTTGGGAGCCAAATTGTGAAATTACTGCATTTCTGTGTCAATCCATGTTAATTTTTACCGCGAACAATGCGCTGTCATTTTAATTCAGCGCATGCAGCACAGCAAAAATAGACTCGGTACACTGCGGCAGACGCACCGCTCCTGGAACGCACTGACGGACCACAACCGCTGGAATCCGTTAACATGGGTGCGTAAAAAAAAAAAAAAAAATGCAACGCATACACACTGCAGACGGAGTATGTGTGAAACAGGTGTAAGGTTGTTTACAACTTGTGCAATGCGGAATTAGTTTACTAGGAGTTCTTCCAGTTTCAAGTACCACCTAAACACAAAGCATCCCTTAATGCGGAAGATGCCGGGCCAAGCAATGTAGCGCAGGGGAAGAGTCGTCGTCAAACTACTACAGCACAGCTCTATCAGTACTAACAAGTACATCTTACTGAACATAATTTGAATGCCTTCGGCAGAATTCAAATGAGCCATTTTAATCTAGATGAATCTAGTTTAATTCCAAGATTACAGTGAGATTAATCTAGATTAAAAAATTAATCTATTGCCCACCACTATATATATATATATATATATATATATATATATATATATATAATATGTATATACGGATTAAAAGCTAAATGTTTTCATTTCGGTTCATTCTTGGTTAAAAAAATTATAATAATCTTCAGGTTCCATTTGCAGAGCGAAATGAGAAAGGTGCAGCATTTACAAATAAATCTTATTCACTATGTTATTATTCTTGATTTTTCAAACTGCTAACACTTTGCATTTTTGAATTATGCCTTTACTGTGTGACCAAAAATTGTGAATTGTGACTGATCGTGCTGGTGCCTCACGCGCACATATTCATTGGAAACAGCAGTCGTTCACGAGCCATGCGGCGCGAGCAGCGGTCCAATGACATATTTTTGCTCATGATGATTTTTTATTTTTTTTGCGTAGATACTGAAACACATGTGAAATCCAAAGCCTATTTTACCTAATGAATAAGAGTTTGGCTTTCAAATGGGCAACATGTTTGGATTTGTCCCATAGAGAGAGATATGCCCAACCTTACCTTAGGCCTATGTATCGCTTTCAATTATTTTTAATTATTTTTTTTGTTTTGTTTATAAGCCTATATTATTACGATACGGCAATTTATATTTATCCATTAGAGATTATATGATTTGTAATTATTGTTCTGTTCTGATAAATTTGTTTGAATTTAAAGGATTTGTTGTAAAGTAGGAGGGAACTAAAAATATCCTGTTGGTACACTTACGCCTATAGCATTATTAGGGCCTGCCGTTATTATTTCTGAATGTAATAAAATGGCAACTCTCACAAATGTAATTTATTTTTAGCGCGTGTTTTAAAAAAAAAATGCAGGTAAAAACCAAACGAAAATAGGTGATTAATCGGTTAAAATGGTGTGGGTTGCGGCAAATTTTACATTATATACTTAGGAACAGAGTATGGGACAATCTTATGGCTATGTTGTTAAACTAGTTACAAGTTTCGTGTAGCTATAAGTTTATCCAGCTTTATATTTTTCCATTGCATCCGAAAATGGACTTGGTGCATGACGTCATTCACTCCGCGCACCTCAAGCTGCCCTCCCCCCGCGATGCTCAGCTGTAGAACGATTTCAAATGTTGATATAAGGTTGCTGTCACATATTATATACAAGACATTGTTCATAAAAAAAAAAAAAAAAAAACAAAAAAAGTCAAACTTATATTGCAAAGTTTATGCTAACATGCAATTCAAGGACTTGGATACTATTATAAGTAACCAGTTCATTTAGACTATTTAACATAGCACTGTGACAGTTTACCTTTCAACTTATAAACTCTTAAATTTTAAAGCAGTTTAATACAATTGAAATTTCAAGTTGACTAGGTATTAAAAAAAAAAGGTTTTCATTGCTTAAAGTATTCTATAAAAGTAATAGGATGTTATCACGACTTTTTCAGATATTCTTTTTTACAAGCTGTATCGTTTTCTATTTTGGAAACCAACGCACCACACTTTTTTTCTTTTTTAATCTATAATCGCTCACAATAGCTCTAACAAGGTTTTATTTATCTATTTTTTTTTTTTTCTTTTTTTTTTTTTTTTTGAGGAAGTGCCACTGGTGGGGAGTCACATCATCATTAGATTTGCAAATTAACTTCAGGAATGGAAAATACGGGGTAGTAATAGATGTTTATCAGTTTATTATTATTTGGTCTTGGTGTAAAAATATTTGCATATAAATTAATAATCTTTATCATGACTTTTTCATCAATATCACCTTTTTTACAAGCAGTTTCGTTTTCTAGTTGGAACCAAGCACACACCTTTTTTTTCTTTTTTAAATCTATTAACTCGCTCAGCACTAGCTCTAACATAGGTTTTATCTTTGACTCTATTTCTTTTTTTTTGTTCTTTTTCCCTTTTGAAGAAAATCGTCTATTGAGCGACCGTAAGAAAACTGGCAGGGGGAGTCACATCCTCATTATATTTGCAAATTACATTCAGTAATGTTACACAATAAGGGTAATAATGTTCTATCTTTTATTCTTTATTTATAAATGTTTCTTCTTGAAGATAAATACATTTTTCACCTCTTTAAGGAAAATAAGGGACGATCAAATATTTGTAATGTACAATAATCTAATGCCTATGTCTGCCATTGATTTTAAAGCCATAAACAACTGAAGGTCTTACTGAAACATTTCTATGAGGCATTTTTTCAACAATGGGGAACTTAACGTTTTCACACTAAAATATTCTTTCAACGGGGCAGCACTGTAAAAACTGATTCACTTGTATTTATCAATAAATGATTGGTTTTAAAATTGTATATCCCTATACTTATTAAGTAACATTTATGTCCACGCTTTAGAATTATGCCTTTCGAAAACTTAATCAAATTAGATGCTTATGAAAGCAAGCTAATTTGTTCAAATGACTTAGAAGAATATGAAAAAATTAGGCAGTAAAATTTACGACGCATTGGAAAAAATATCTGATTTCATTGAGAAAAAAAATGAAAACAAAAAAAAAATAAACACTATGGCTTAAGCATACTGATGATTATACCAGCCTAGTTAGTTGGCGAGAATCTGTAACCCACTGGTGAAAACATTATAGTCATGTGGCACGAATGAGCTTACAAGCTTTTTTAAGGAACAATGTCAACCATTTTTGCTTAAGTTAGCAGAATATGACCTGCACGGCACTAATGTTTAAAACAGGGCGTTTGCGTGTCATTCAAGTCGCTCAAAACATCAACTTTATTAAGACACACTTACAGTTCTTACAAACAGAATCACTGAAGGATATAAAAGGGTATTCTTTATAGGGTTACCATTATAGATGGGTCAGTGTTTCTAATGTTCCTGCTAAGTTGGTCTCTTGACCTTGCTTTCGATGGATGCTTCGCATTTGTAGGTCTTGTTGTAACTGAATTATAACAGGCTAGATATGCCTAGGAGTTAGAAGCTGTGCAGGTGTGTTGGGTTAAGACTTTTACATAATTATGTCCGTTTGGCCTGACAGTGTTATAATATGAACCAGGGGGGCCTAGTTCTATTTGGTATGTAAATGAATATTCAATATAGCAGCTCCTGTAATTCAACTCATCGAAGCACCCTGAAATCCTCCATGTTAAATCCACAAGTTTAACAATTCTGATTAATTCCCAAAAAATATTGTAGTGGGGAAGGGAAACGTTCTTTTAGCAACACAGTGACATCAAGAACGCAGCGGTAATTCAATCTCAAGAATGGTGACGCCGAACAGCATATTCCGATTAGTCAGATTGATTGAACTGGTAATTACCTCAACTAAAACAAGGAGTACTTAAAAATTGGCATAAAAAAAGTAAAACTAATAAGAAAAGATTACAGAGATAAATCTTAAGAGCTAATGAACTCATAATTTATTCAGGCGCCTGCAAAGATGATCCTTATGAGTGTCATAAATGAGTTTTGATTGGTGCTCGAGCCCAGAATGCAACAGTGCACTGTATGGCTTTTTGATGGTAGCATCCATTGTTGAGGTTCTCATGCACTGATTTCAGTGATGTCTGTTGCCTAAAATGACCCTAAGAAATTTTTTTTTTGGGGGGGGGGGCTTGATATGTTAAAGTTTTGAACATTTGCTTCTTGAATGAATCTATCTGATTCTGCTGAAAATAGCAGGACCTTACCACTGTCTCAGACAAAGGAGCGTCTGGTGGTGATAAGAGCACAACCAACTCAGAATATCCAGATCAACTGCTGGTCAAAACGACCAACAAACAGGAGGAAATCTTATTCTTTATTGGCTTGTCTGAAACTGCATGTATCACAATTATCCGTTGCAATCAATAAACTTGTTCAAAGATTAAGGGTCAAGAGCCCGAACTAAACAAGCAGAAGCCACTGACGGCACCAATAATGGTAACCATGTAGATTGTAGATTGTGCTCCTTCCAATGATTAGTGATCGTTGTTAAAACATAAGGTGTCCTGCTCTATAACTATGTTTTTGGGGCTTGAAATCACAAGCTTTTGCATGACTAATGCCTATTTCAACTCATCTCCATGTAATCAACAAAAACATGAATTTGGAATTACATTTTTGCGGCTGTGTTTCTTATCGGGCTGCAACTAACCTTTGCCTGGTATGGCAATAACATAGTATTCGTTAGCATCACTGATTGTTTTTCTTGTCTTTCTTTCGCAAAGAAATGTTTTGTGTTTTTGTTTTGTTTATGTTTAAACTTTACTTACGTTATTTTGTGCTATTTGCCCTCCTTTTGAATGTGGTCTATTTCTAACGTCATTGATTTGATTAAATTCTAATGCATTCTTTATGTGTTAAATTGGGCTTAATACAGAATTCTCTTGTCATCTGTTGGGGGGGCCCCAATTTTCTTAAGTAATAGAGGGTATTAGTTTTTAAGCAGTGTACATCAACTGACTACCACACATTAAACCTATCATGTATGCCAATGAAAGAAAGTAATCGATCGACCAATCAGATTAAGGTATGGGGTGGGCGGGTTAAACAATGTGCACACCTCGCGACTCGATATGCATTAAGGCAGGCAGCCGGAGGTGGCATTCTCGGTTTTTTTGTCCAAACAAAAAACGCTAATATTTTTGTAATCCATTTTAACTTATTTTTTTTTCATGTTAACGGTTACTCCATTTTGAATGATTGCTTGTAAGTCATCTCATTTGATTAATTCTAAATACTTCTAATAGGTGTAAATTTAAATTACTAGCTATTGCTTTTAATCTGTTGCCGACAATTTTATTGATTAAATATAGAGTATCCATTTTTACAAGTGCATCTAGTGCCATGTCAATAACATTACAATGCCATACTTTGCAATGATAAGACACTGAGAGTGTAGGGTTGCTTCTGGTGTTTTGGATTTGTTTCTTTCAATATAATGAGCTCCAAGTTTAAGAAAGTGTCCTGGCAGTGTTTTTTTTTTTTTTGTTTGTTTTTTTTACTCTCATATTTAAAAGAGCATTCGGTCAAGTCAATGAATTACGTCTTTCTTTCTTCAGGTGAGACTGAGTGTTTTCGCATCCTTGCTAAATGTTGGACTCCTCATCTGTACGTTGTATTCGCAGATCAAGATCATGATTTATAAAATCCTTAAACCGTGGACGGTGAAGCTGGGTCAGTTAGAGCGTCAGGCAAGCACGCTGGAATGGGTGAATCAGGAGCTAGCTGTACGGAGGATTCCGCTTGGTCTTAAAGCCTGCGCAGGCATAACCGTCTATGATTTTCTCAAAAAATAATGATTAATATATCAATTGAGAATGTGTTATTATTTTGGTCTAGTGATAACATATCATATGGCTGTGTGAGTGCGGGTAAAATCCTGAATACAAAGAGACGGCTGATGCTGTGAGTGCAGCGGAATGTTTCAAACGCAGTAAGCATGACACACACCGCTCGGGGTTCCTCTCATCAGGGCCCATAAAAAAAAACGGACGAGCCTCAGTCCAGCTGGAGGGGGTTTGGGGTAGTTCTGTATAGGGCTTGTGGGGGTCGAGAAAAGTAGTTGTGAATATCTTGGTCTTTAATAGGACAATGTCTTATGCAGGGTTTCAAACTTGCGAGGGCATCTTGTGTTTTAAACCACAACTTTAATCAAGCAAGGTTTGATCCACTTCAAATGTTGACTACTGTATATAGAGGTATATAAAGTTTATTAGATATTATAGCTTTAAACTTTCAGAGGAAGTTGCGCTTCGCAAAAAAAAAAAAAAAACTGGTTGGCGCCGGCATGAGGCAATGGGGCTAAAACAATCCACCGTGTTTTTCGCTACCAAAAAATGGACGCGATTTATGATTTAAAAATCGATTTTGTGAGCTTAATCCATACTTAAAAATGCAATATTTCAAAATGAGCAATCATAAATTGTTCAGAGCAGGTTTAAACATGAATTATTGAATCATTTACCCAGTCAAATTCTAGTAACTAAAAACAAGAATGCTTAAAGAAAACAGTAGCTTACTGTTATTACCTGAGATGGCTGGACAGACTCGTTATTTTATTTATCTATTATTATTATTTTTTTTTTAATATTAAGACGCTCATGTGTCTAACGATCCACATCAGTGTTAAGAGCGCTGTTTTAGATTAAAACATGGCCAGCTCGCGCCGTGAGTCAGTGGTCATGGCATCGGAGGACAGAGCAACGTGTAGCTATATTTTCTGTTCTAGCTAATATTTTAATCATCGTTATATGCCTCGGCTTGTTAGGGTTATCGTATTATTTTTGATTTCTTATATCAATTATCTTGTAAATTAGGCAGAAACGGTCCATAACCCGTCTTGCTACACTGGACGGCATTGGGTTCATAGAGGGCGACACATCTCTCTCACCGGGGCATGCAGAGTATGTGAGAGTGGAGAAGCAACAATTTTCCCTCCACGCGATGCGGAGAGCATTAAATAATCCACTCTTCGGGCTCTCGAGCGTCAAATATCACTGATGATCAGAAACCAGCTTCCCCTTCCGCTCCAGTGGATACGTTTGGCATTGGCTCGGCCTATTGCCGTTATTATACCTCTTTCTGATAGGAAGAGATTTATGTGTTATCACCATCTATAGCTAAATATGATTTATGCATGTGAATTCTATGCTAAAAATGACCGTTATATTAGCAGGATGTTGGGCATGGAATGTGTACTCCGTGATAGAGCGGTTCTGGAGCGAGTGAAAACACCAGGATGCTGCTGACTTTTAAAAAAATCCTCATGCCTCGCGTCTACAGTCAGAATTGCTCCGCTCGCACTCATCCGGCTGATGCGGGAATGCGTGTCTGCAAATGCAGCGGGTAGGGTTGAGCACCAAATCTAGGGAACTATTGCGAGCCGGCTGAGTGGGGCAGGCGTTTTCGGGCGGTTTATTTTTGTTTGGCCGTCCCTGACAATATTTTTTCGGAGAGTAGTGAAATGATAACATTGTCACAGAATGTGGCCTATTTCATAACAATATATTGAAGTTTTTCTCTAAATCGCAAACAGAGTGTGTCCCAGAGCATCAGTAAAGTATCCGTTTATGAGCAGGTTTTTATAGGCTTTTTTTACTGAGACGTGACAATAAAACACAAGAGTTTTTATATATTTTTAAGACTTTAATTGATGTAAACTGCATCATAACTAGAAGCACCATATCTGGCAGGAGAAGGGGCTGTCCATTCTCTATAACATAAATAAAATACTCAATTTTATTTAAATTTTCGGGGGGGTTTTTTTTTTGTTTCAGAGGAAAAATGCAGTGGTTAAGGTATCTCCTCCATACGGGGGACTGGCGTTCTGAAAGAATAATTTATGCTAAATAGCGTAGGCTATAAAATGCTTTTAATAAGCTTTAACAGAGATGTCTAGATGGTATTAATAGAAGTGTATCTGCCTCCCAGCGTAAGATTTTTTATTAGGGTTACAGTCGTTCATTTGTCATTATATCAACTAATTGGCAGGTTTATTATTAAATTTAGCATCTCTAATCCCTGAATGAGGGGTACCTTAATAATATTGCGCCGCAGGCTCAAGGCACATGCATTAAGTTTGCGCTCCGCAAAGCCAACTAGGGCAGAGAGATAGGGGCCTAAACAATCGTTGAAAAGGGAGAGCATTTTATTTATTTATTAATATATAGATCTAAAAATTGATATAGTAATTATTTATTAATATATAGTAAATATACAATGTTTTCTTGTCGGCTGCAAGAATAAATTCACGAGGTCTGACTTATGCTTCGGCATGCATGGGACAGCACGAGTCTTTAGAGAGAAGTCATACGCTTCAAAGATTAGCTATAATGGCTTTCGTTTTAGAATTGATTCTTTAAAAAGAAATTTCAAGCGTTTCTAGTAGATATGTTTCTGCATGTCTGTGAGGACACCCGGAGAAAAAACAATTTCAAAGGTTATTTACTTATCACAGGAAAAAAAATCACTTGACCGAGACCTAAGAGCAGCGCATCCCTGTTCCTGCATGGTGCATTAATAATTTCGGCATACAACAATTCAATATGAATGCATAATAATATCACATTTTGCCGTATAGCATTGAACAAAGGCATATTTTTTTTTTTAGCATGGGGCAATTATCCTAAATAAAACCAAAACAATGATTTGGTACTTGACAGATAAAAATTCTGTAGACTAAATACGACTAAATGCTGTCAGCACAACTCGCATATGATCACGATCATCAGGCTGGAGTGCGCCATGATACTCCAGCAGAGGGCACAATCACGTCAGGACTCTTGGTCAGTTCGGTGTCCATTTCCATGCCCCACCCTCACGCTCCATTTCCGCATAATCCTGTGCTTAGGGCTGATCCCCCGGCAGGTGTTACGCCATTACGGCTACTCGGCCCTATAAAACTGTGTTTCGGAGACTCTCAATGATTGGCAGAAGTCTTGTGTACTCCATCTAGGCATTTGCTGGCGATTGTTTTCGCCCAGTGTTCGTTGGCTTGTCTGTGTTTCGACTTCGGCTTGTTATATACGACTGTGATTCTCTGCTGCTGTCTGACATGGATGCTTCTGGCTTGTTTCTGTTGTGCCTTTTGGATACTCCCTGTTACAAAGATAGCCTGACCCAGTTCCCCGATCATTGCCTGTTTGCCCAGTATGATATTAACTACTGCAAATGGATCCGAACGTATCTGACTCCACGTTTACAGAACACTTCACCGCACAAGGAATCCAGCAGGGTATTTTGCTTGAGGAACTCAGGCCAGGTAATGGACCTAGGCATCTGAGCAGCTGCTTGAGCTGCGGCATGGGAAATTCTTTCTTCATCGAAGGATTAATGTTTGCCCCGTTTTGGTGAGCTGTGCCTACCGGTATCCGTTGTGGATCATAATGATGCAAGGACATGTTTGCAGTTTTGGACTAAATAACCGATTAAGGCCGCTGATACCTAAGGGGAGGTTCGAGTGTCATTCTAGGGGAATTTTTGTGGAATATGGCTTTTAACTGTTCGGCGGATTCTATAAGTTTATTGTGGGTGTTGTGGAGGAGGAACCCCACAGTCCTGCAGCAGGGTGTCTCCACAAAATGGCTGCCAACCCGTTCAGAGTAGTGGCGTCGCATCATGGCTCGCCATTCCTAGAGGTCTCATAACGACATGGACGCCAGCCAGCGGCCACTGCGGCAACAATGGGCCGGCCAGCCCAGCGACACTGTGGCAAGATGGACGCCAGCCCAGCGCCACTGCACAAGATTGCCGCCAGCCCAGCGCCACTGCACCAAGATTTCGCCAACGCCACAACCACTGTCCCAAGAGACCTGGCGAGCCACATGGTGCTCGTTCAAGCGCAAAGTCAAGTCGCCGCTGAATTTCCAAGGTCCATGTTCAGGTCGCCGGGGGGACTGATCTTCGCAGAGTCAGGTCAGGTCGCGCGCTGTCTTCCCAGAGTCCGGGTCAATGTCGCGCGCTGATCTTCACAATCAGTCAAGTCACTACTGAGCTTTCCCAGAGCCTTGTCACGTCTCAGCTGAATTTCCAGAGCCCTTGTCACATCTTCAGCTGATCCCAGAAGCCTTGTCTCATCCTGGCTGTTGCGGGCCAAGCAATGTTCTCTCAGCCTGTTGTGTTGCTGTCAAGGAGACGGTTACTGCTGTGGAACCTCCAGAGGTAGCGGCAACTGCTGCAGAACCTTCTGAGGTGTCAGTAGTATCCACCCACAAACTCACGGCCTGTCCTGTCATGGCCACGGAGGCCATCCACGAACTCACCGCCTGTCCTGTCACGGCCACGGACTTGCTCCCCTGTACCTGACGCTGTTCCCCGATCATTGCCAGTTTGACCATTCTGATATTAAACTACTGCAAAATGGATCCGAACATCTTGACTCCTCACGGTTACAAAGCATCATGCGGCGAGCAAATCTTGCACTGATATTTTACGGAAAATTAATACAAACCTGCATTTTAAATGGCGGCTACAATTTATTTATTTTATTTTTTTTCTACGTAAATCACATGAAACGTCGTAAGAAGACTGAAGTTGTCAATTAATGACGCTCTTTTTTAAAAAAAAAAAAAAAACATTGTGTGTATTTCGTTGATTATAATGAGAGAACTTGAGTTTAATCATGAGGACGTTTTATTAATTAGCCCATTCTTTAGAGTTTAAATAATTTAGTTAAATCATGCAGGTTTAATTTATTCATTTCTTAATTAGGCCTAAATAATGGGAGCGAAATTATTCAGTGCCTCACGTTTTACTAAAATAAAGAAAATAATTTATTAAAACACACAATCCTAGCTCACTATGCTACCACTTTAATGCTCCGATGCAAAGTAAACCACAGTTTCTTTTGAATAAATATAACACATAATTCATATTATAATAAATAATACTTGCACACTATTTAAATGTGTCAAATCTAAAATATGGTGTAGAGAATATATAAGCACAGGCTCATAGGCTTTGATATTTATCCTGCTTGAATTCGTTCTAAGAAATGCACATATCTTCATAAGGACTAAACTTTCATCTGTGAATATTAAATATTTTTCTTCATTTTCCCCGACTGCAGTCAAATATAACACTTCGGTGAGGCAAAAGCTGATGTCTAATTTGCGAAAATGTGGCTTTATGCGCTTGTTTGAAAACTTGTATTAAAGCGCAACTCAGTGGTCACAAGCTGCAGAAATGCACTTTGCAGACGCCGCGGCCGGGCGGCGGTACGAGCGTCCGGTGGGTAGAACCAAACATTTTTGGATGGCCCACCTACTATATATATATATATATATATTAGGTGTGAGTTCCGTGTTTTCTCCCAATAAGTTAATATACAGTCTATTATAACAATGCTGTAAATAAGAATCTGAAAAGAAAGAAGCTTTAAATAAATATTTTAATATGCATGAATAAATCCAACCAGACCTAGATTTAAGTTTCACTTTCCATAATTCGTGACCAACAGAGACTCAAACTGACACAGGCAGACTAGATTGAAAGACTAGATTTGTTCAGTTCAGGTCAGGTAAGTGATTTCAAAAATTTTTTCAGAGCCGTTTTATATTGTGACGAGCGTCCCGACTATCAACACATCAGCGTTGGTCCCTCGGTAATTCACG